>NW_025767105.1:600000-807500 GCF_003918875.1 Haliotis rubra
AATGTCCTGTATGTGTTCTGTTGATAGAACATCATTCATCAACATTCTGTCAGCTATATACTCAAAGTGAACATTTACTTTTAGGTACTTTATTGCAGAGCAGGCTTTATATCTGTCTCATTGTCAGTGCTGTGAGAATACAATCCATAATATTTTGTAATGAGAAGTTTACACATCCTGTCCATTGGACAAGAGACCAGTCCCATTGCTGTGAAACTGATGTTCATAGCTGTATGAGGGACACACTTAACCCCTTATGCATTTTTCACAAGTGTGTATTCTTAAAATGACATAAACAATCACAGACAACCTCCACATTTTAGGGAGTGTGCTGGGAATTCCCCAGCAAGAATAGAATGCATGGTCTACCCAGTTATTTATGGTGCTTATAGCAGAGACCATATAATAGATTATATTATATGGTCTCTGCTTATCGTGACGTTTGGCTGAGTTTCATCCCTTGGTGGTTCACCAGAAACCTGGGATAGAATCCTTGTACACTCTGTTTATGTTTCTAGGTTTGCCTGCATCATGAATATGCATATGGACTTCTCGATAGAGGTAAATGTATGTTGAAGACTTGCCTCAGTCTGGGCTTTCTCTGAAACTTAGTTGACACAGCATGATATAACTGGAATACTGATCAAATCAGCGTTAAAACCCAACTCACTCAAACTTGGCATGAAGAGCTACAGAAACAATGTCTGAACCCTATGGTCTTTGAATTAGTATTTTGCATACACGGGTAAATGTTTGAGTGTCATGTCCATGATTGGATATTGGTACAATCAGAGACCATATAACAGATGGTCTCTGGTACAATCCATTCTATAAACAACACTAAGAAATGCACATCCATACTTGACTCTTGCCTGACTGACAAAGAGCAAACTATGAATTAAGTTCAGTAACTATTTGACACATCTTTATAATCCGACCGCCTCCGTGGTGTAGTGGTTAGAGCGTCCGCCCGGGAGTGCGGAACGTCGCAAGTTTGATCCCCGGCCACGTCATACCAAAAGACGTTAAAATGTGGTACTTGTTGGTCCCTGCCTGGCGCTCGGCATTTATGGGTACAACAAGGGCTGGTCGGCTCGGAGTCAGTATAATGTGTCTGAGTGGGGTATTCATGCTCCACTGCGGCATGGTATCTCAGTCGGCTAGCACTATAAAACCAGCTTGAGTCTGGGCTAGTACAAGCAGCCGCGCATCCACATACACAAGCATGCACGTCGTCGTATGAGCGAAATATTCTCAAGCACGACGTTAAACCCAATTTCACCTCACCTCACCTTTATAATCCCCCTTTGAATGAGTCTGGTTGGTTAATCCATGATGACTAAAACTAAATCACCACAGCTGTTACAAGTAAATGTCATGAGATGCACCGTCAGGCTGACTGACTTACTGAGGTAGTTACTAACAGATACCTCTAATCTAACTAGAAAGTGTGTTTACTCGTAAACACAGATGTCTCCCCCTTCCCATAATTCAACGTTGAGACCTCAAACAATTCGTTTGATTCCTTCAATTTAAAAATCTTAAAGTATGAAAATACATATTATACATGTTTTATAGTGGTACATGTATATGGTTGATGCTTCTAAGCTTACTAATAATTGGTATCAAGTTTACAAAAGTTGGTGAAGATGGGTGAAGTGGTTTTAGAGTTATGCTCCGAACACAAACACTACCCTTCAAAAAGACCAAGTCCAAACTTGTTGCCATTGAAACAGAAAAAAAAATTGAAAGAAAAGTTCAAACCCCCAAAAGGTACATCTACATGATATGGAGAGGCAGTATTCCAAATCTGGTGAAGATGGGTCAATAGTTTCAGAATTTTGCTCCGGAAACAAACTTTACCCTTCAAAAAGACAAAGTCCAATTTGTTTCCATGGAAACAAAAAAAAAATATAGTAGAAAAAAAACTCAAACCCCCAAAAGGCACATCAACATGATATGGAGAGGCAGTATACCAAATTTGGTGAAGATGGGTCAATAGTTTCAGAATTTTGCTCCGGAAACAAACTTTAACCTTCAAAAAGACCAAGTCAATTTGTTTGCCATGAAAACAAACAACAACAAAAAAATAGAAAAAAAACTCAAACCCCCAAAAGGCACATCTACATGATATGGAGAGGCAGTATACCAAATTTGGTGAAGATTGTTCAAGTAGTTTTAGAGTTATAATCCGGAAACAATGGGAACGCCAACGGAAACTCTACCAAAAACATTATGTCTCCCGACCCTTTGGTGGGGGAGACATAATGATGATATTATGTAAATCTTCTTGTTACTGTTATGGTTAAATAATTGCCGTGACAAAAGGTTTAAGAATCCCCTTTCAACCAGCAAAATATAACACAGACAAGTCTAAAATATTAAATAATATATAGAGCAAACAATGAGCAAGCTACAATGAATCACAATACAGATTTCTAGTAGAATGCAATTGAGTCACAAATCTAAAGTTATGGGTCACTAATATGAAATATTAGCTCACCAGAGTTGTGGTAACCACAGTGAGATCAGATATTCTAAATGGAGCTTGTTTACAAATGAGAGCAGTCAGGCACGAAGTGTCAGGGTCAGATGATGGCGATGTAACGAAGGACGAAGGCAAACAACGATGGGAAATGACACAGATTCTCGAACATTCCAGCAAAGCATGGCTGTATCATTAACCACTTAGATCTTTCTCAAAACGTGTTGAACATACGACATGATGATGTCAACACATTAACATCTGGTCAAGGGAGGTAGCTCTGGAGCGCTATCATAAAGGCGAGCCGCTAAATTACTGTTGCCACTGAACATATATGACTCGAAATGTGACCCACAACCAACACTCAAAACTTTAAACATTGTGACTCATAATTATTATTACCTAACCAAAAAACACACTCTCGTAACATTACCATTGTATAATTTATTCACTCTGTCAATCAGATTCTGCAGTTCCTCATCCTTCACAGTACACACTGTAACCTGCAATAAACAATCCACAGTCTAACGGGAAGATAGTAGAGTGCATTCCTAATGGCAACCCCTCCATTCAATACATTCGTGTATAAAACTCCATATTGTGCCACAATTACAGTGAAACATAACATGAGCTTCATTATATCATTAAGTACTTTTTATCCAAATTACCACTAAAAATAAGCCAAATCGGAATAACTTAAGAACATCACAATGAAAGATATTGATATTTGACATGTAACGTCTAATCAAGAACTAAATTTGTATCATGTTCATAAAACATATCAAACATAACACTGACACATGCAGAAAGCAGTTTCTACTTTCATCTGTGTGGCCCACAATTGTCAACCAAGTAGGAACTACACGATTTTGATTACATCAAGACTTTCCATATAAATTTGCTGGAATAAATGCCCTCTGTCAAATGGCAAAACATTTTGATTGGTTGGTTGTAATTAGATGTCCGAGGAGAAAAAAATAAGAACCAGAACAAACCTTGGGTTCAGGGGCAGCGTCTCCGTCGTCATTGCCGGCATTGATCCCCTGCTGGTGGTAGCACTGACAACCACAACAGTAGACAACAGCATCAGCAGTGAACCAGTCATACAATCGCTAGAATTTAGTGGTTTATAAACCTACTGCATTTTGAAACTATAGAATTGATACCTCTTGATCAGTCTAAGTAAACTTAGGCTCAGTATTATTCGTTACACTGCTGTAATGAGTCTTACAAAACCTTGTAGAAGGTCCGTCAGCTAACCTTTTGGACTGACCAATCAGAACACAGCTTACCAAATTGGGAAAGTTAACATTCGCACCGTTACCTCAAAAACTCGGAACGATTCCGAATGCTATTTTCCACACAATCGCTTCCGAGTGATACACACAATGAGTAAACAGTCACTGAAAATAGCGTTTTTGTCAATATTCAAGGATGTCATCTTGCGAAAATATAAGCAAATAGTAACCATGTTATTAGAAACCCATAAGCGTATATACTGCAGGTCAAATATCTGTGTTTTATGAGGATTTTCGTTTGTTGATAGATCAGTGTCAGCGACCAGGGAAGAGTAATTCAAAAACCGTTTTGTAAGTCCCGTCGAACCCTAACAAGTAGTCGTTGTCTGATTGGTTAAATCTGTTCGGCCGTCTCGTGTTTGATTGGACGGTCATAGGTCGCTCAAAGGTTAGCTGACGCGACCTTCTACTAGGTTTTGTTAGACTCAGTATAGCAGTGTAACGAATAATACTGAGCCTAAGTTTACTTAGACTGACCTCTTGATATGAACTTGGAAAAGCACAAAAAGTAGATTTATCTCTCAAATAATACATTTATCATCATTAGATGTTCATCCCTGCAGATTTCACATAACAAATATTGTCCTATTGTTCCCAAGTATGTATTTATGAATAACTTAACCCTGTATTTACATTCCATTGTTGTCAGTTGAATGACACCATATGGACACAGTTCTACCTGATATTTCTGATTATCAATGTTTTTAGCCAGACCTACTTGTAGGTACACTGAGACAGTAATAATCACCTCAACAGTATTCTTTGTGACACTCTTGTTACATTTCTTTAAGTGTTTTTCCAGACTGTCTTCATAACAGGTACTGAAACAGAGTGAAAACAAGGTTCGACTTTATATATTTGTCAGGGTAGAGATTGCAACCAGAGTTGCTAGTGGAATAACCTAAACAATCGGAGTGGAGACTCAGATTTTTATCTTTACTAGTAGGATACTGGTACCGATTACGATCTGAGCCCTAATACATACATCAAGGTATAATCAAATGGTCAATATTGTCACTCTGAACATCTCCAGTTCTTGCATTTCCATAAACATGATAAACTACAAAAACTTCTGGATCCATTCACATGGTTCTCACAATCTCAAATTACCTGCCCTCAAAACACAAAACATGTTATCTGTTGTCTGTGTCACCATGGTTATCAGCAGGTTACAGTGATCAGGTCATGATGTTTTGAAACTTGAAAAACTCACTGTTTTGGATCCAGAGGACATGGTATCCGTTTTCTTTCCAGTTGAACCTGAAATAATTGTTCACAAATTAGACAAAATCCCAAACCAGACAAAATCCCACAGGGCAAAATTTCTTAATTTCTTTGGACAAAATCCTGGACCAACATAGGACAAAATCCCATTTTTATATGTTATTGCTACCCTCTTTCACCAAGAACCCAGTGAGTTAAAAATCACGTTTTCATGACAGAGGCCAGTGAGATAAGTTGATTAGCATGTTTTCGTAACAGAAGCCAGTGGCTGCATTGATAAATTGTATAGATGTGTCTGAGATGATGACTTTTTTTATCAGTGTTCCAAAAGTGAACATTGCATTAGAACATCGTGGGTCCATGAAGACATCGTTGACAATGGAGAATCCGGTTCTTGTTGCATCTCATAGTCATCCAGCAGATGAGTCACATGTAGAAGTCATGAAATTGAGAATCCAGTGACCGATCAACCTTAGTGAAATACGTCAACAGCCCATCCTTGCGACGTGTACCCAAGTCTTCAAACTTGATGTCTGATGTTCAGTTTCAACTGCTGCATTTAATTGGCCATAATTTATTTATGAATAATATAAAAATAACTAATTCAAAATAAATTGTATGTCAATTTTTCACACTGTTGGGATTTTATCCACAGTGTGCAGAAATTTTGTCTTATAGGATCTTGTCAGGTTTGGGTTTTGTCCTACCCTCTTTGTGGCTGATTTTTTTGCTTACATCAGCACTCTGTTAGTTTTGTTGTTGTTTTGCAGTTGTTTGTTGCTTTTTAGATAACACTAAAACCGCTTATGAATTTATCTTGTGTGTAAATACGTATACTTTGTTTGGCCATTCAACATATGTTAACAGGTTTGAATTCATCATATCTCCTTTAATCGTGTTGATGTCTATTTGTTCATGGGGATTAGGAGTGGGACAATATACAGTCCTGGCAAATTGGACTCAAGCACTTCCTTATTTGTTTGCTGACACGTATAACATGTATAAGATGAATATCGACCTAACAATGATTACACTAGATACGAAACACTAGACATTAAATCAAGGGATATACGTACATAGGGACAAATTAAATGGCTTCCTTGTTTTATACAATCAATGTTCAGCAAGTTATACGAATTGTGTGACCGTCAACACACTTCCTGTGTAATCTTTTTAAGAAGTCTGGCTAAGTTTTATTCACGTCTCAACATAATCAATAGGACAAGTATTTCAAACACATATCGTACGTCGAACTGTCTTTTTGCTTACCCCCATAACACAGGCGTGCTCAGCACAGTATTTTTGTCCTGTGTTCGGTCTAAATTTGCAGAATCGCCTCTTCTTCTGTAAGAAAAATGCACAACATCCATACGGGGGCACACTGTCTAAACTGTCAAGCTTCTTAACTTCCATGATCAAGCTCAAAATGTTTGACCTCAGTGAAAAGCTACAAGAGGGAAATCCCTTTGGAATATCCGGAAGTAAACAAGAAAAGTGGAAATGAGTTCCGCAGCAACTCTCATTCATCTATATTACTCGTTAAGTATGTCAAAATAAAGCATTGATGTCTTTGTCTAAATCATTTGCTATAATCAATATTTTATTAGACACCATTCAACAAATATGGAGTAGACAAGTATGATGAAATTAATTTATTCGACGTGATATTTCAATGATAATTTACTGCGATACGCACTTTCATGGCGGCGAGCCCGACAAGGGTAGCATTACTTTGCAACATTTGTTGAGGCATTTATCATTATTTATTAGTAGTTTCCGGTGGTTTCGTGGGATCTGAAATTCAAAATGTTAATTACACTAAAAACCTTGCAACAACAAACGTTTAAGGTTGATATCGCAGAAGAATCAACGGTAAGAAAAATCGGCACAATGCCACAAGTGTATTTCCATCAATAGCTGTGATTACCCACGCGTTCTCTTATTTCCTTACAGTGATCTAAATGCTTTCAACATAAATGTGAGATTTTATGTTAAAATAATGTTTTATTTCCGATTTACAGCATTTGAAAGTTGGTTACGAGAGTTTAATTGTGATGTATTTACTATGATGCGACAAGGCCGCAGAACATTCATGAATGTTTCGTTAAAAATAAAATGGCAGTTATCAGCAGATCAGAACTCATTCTCAGATATAACACCAGATCCGCTTTGAGCAGGTATCAGACTTTGTGAATATACAATCTCTGGCGAATTATTCATATATTCTAAAACAAAAGTATTCTTTAGTATCCAAAATGAATAGGAAAGATAGACTTTCTGAAGTTATTCTGAATATTCTTACATATCCCCCATGTAATTTTGTATATACTATATCCCGGTGTCAGGGGTTTTCGACGATGTAAGACAATTTTTTTATCTGTAATATCATTTTAAGTTTCTATTTAATAACCATGAGTGATAAAGGATAGATTCATCTATTTCACACAAAAATATCAAGTGTTTCCTACAAAAAAAGTAGCGTTGATGACATCGTATCGGCGAAACTGTTGCCGCTCGTAACATCCAGGTATTTTGTATGGGTTTTCAACGATGAACCATACTTTTTGCTCCGCACTGCGATGGAGTGCTGTGATCACGTGGCTTCCTATTTACATATTGCCTGTCACAAGCAGACGACTGATCTTACTGAATTTTCGCTTGCTATTTTTTGTTATAAAAGGCAACTGATTTTGCATCTGATGTGGTGTTAACGATCTCGGGTAAATAATATTGATGTTTGTTTGCTTTTTATAAAACTTTACTTCCCAATTTCTATTGTCAAAAATACTTCTCACGACAGCGACTGGGCATCCGCCCTACCAATGAAACTGCTTGTGCACTCTGATCGCTCACATACTCCCTAGATATAGCACGAGCAATGCAATCGTCGAATTCAGCTCGTGTTGGGATACATATCCAAATGTGAAGAGAATTTGACATTCTGGTGTATTTATTATATACCCAGTGTTTGAAATAGCTGTACATTAGAATGCCCAAGGCAAGTTAACTTTGAGTAAACAGGATGTAACTGAATAACAACTGGTACATAATTGGGAGAGGTCATTTGGGGACAAAGAACAACAAATGCGACTGGTGGAGAACCCATCGTAATTCACTGCCACAAACCTTTGCTCAACTGAGACCAAGGATACATACCATTGGCCTATGAAGAACCTTGTTTATTGGCTTCATCACCTGTCCCATTTGTTGTTCTTAGACCCCAACTGGCCTCTCCCAGTTATGTACCAGTTGTTGTTCAATGACATCCTGTTGTTAATCTGCTGTTGTCATAACATACCCATTCTCTTCCTACAGAGGTTACTTGTCATATCTTCCTATGATCCTCTGTTCTATAACAGCCTTTTCATGGTGCAAGTGTTCAGGATTCGTGATTGGTTGCATTCAGATTTTGTTGTGCAATCAGCATCCGTATGCTTCGGGGAAAACAAGAACCTCTTCCCCTGCGCGGTGCGCAAACGTTTCATCTAGACAGAACTAAGTCATGTAATGGCGGATCAATGGTGTCTCCATCGAACTCGTTGACAACAGACAACCTAGCCATTAAATATCTTGTGTGTCACATCAATACAAGTCCCCGGCAGAGGAGGGATATTTGTGGCCCCACATTTGCTTGGGGGAGTTACACACATTGCTATATTGTTCACAATAGTGAAGATTATTTTTAGCGGGGTCTTCACATGAGTACTACCATTTGCATACAATTAAATGATCCATGTATGTCTAAATGTGTATGTTACATTTCCTTGAACTGGACAAACTGTACCTGCGGAGATTTGACCGATACATTTTGGATGAACATGTAACTAAATGTTGGACTGCCCATACCCACTTGTACTTAAACTACTGTATGACTGGAAACAAAAAAAATCAAATTCGTACCTGCTGACGTCCCAGATTTTGAGCAGTGATCGTCACCACAGATGTGAATGAATGTATAATGAAAATATGTTTGAAATGTATGAATGTTTGACATTTATAATGAGTGAATGCTGGGAAAGTAATAGTGCTAAAAATAAACTGCAGAAATAACTAATGAATAGATTATAGGAAAAATATATCTTTTGTCGACAAACTTTAGAACAATTTACATCATAAGTGGTTATGGGTCATCCCAAGTTGGGGACAAGGCATAAACATTTGGATACGGGTCGACCATAACACTTATTAACAGGTATGAATCTGACTATAATTTTATGTGTGATTTAGCCATTTTTGTTGGTTCCAATCTTTTTGGGTACGTATTATCTAGTATTTTGTTTACAGAGATTTATTTTTAAGTGCCATTGCAATACATAATACAACTTGCCCTTAACAGTTTCATGTTTTCACACTGTTTGCCAATCATGAAACAAATTATGAGTCATGTTGTGTTATAGGACATTAGAAGGGACCTATAGGAACATATCATGTGATTTGAGCATGCATGTAAAAGTCATGGAAAGAAAAGCTGTGGGTAGTGACAGACCGTTTTTCCAATTCCCATGATATAATGTCATGGCTATCAGTTCCAGCCAGGATGAATGATTCATAACCTCTGTGAAATGGTACTGGTATATTGCAAAATCAGGAAGACTATTTAAATGCAGATAATCTTTAATACAGACACAGGTGCTCTTTGTTCCTTTGTTGAAGCACAAATTGCTATTGTTTATTATTTAGTTGGCGCAAAGAAATGGTTGATCAATATAACATTATAGAAGGAATAAAATAATATTACTTGGAATAAAATAATAATTCTTTTTAAGGTATGGCACGAACATAGTGTCACAGTCACACAGGTTTTCTGTTGTCATTTATGTCTCTTGGTCACATAGGCAGTACTATGTATATACACAGTACTGTATTGTACTGTATTTTTTTGTGGAAATTTCTACCAGACATTGATACGCACAGAAAATTTCCAATTACGCATTGAAAAATAATTGTTGCGTACCAATTACGCATTTAAAATGTTAGATAACAACAAAGTTTAAAACATATGCGTACGGAATATATCTATAAAAATCACTTGCGTAATGAAAAGGACATCGATTGGTATCAAGCTGTACTCTTAGTATAGGACAAGTGTTGTACTGTCAGTACAGGATGAGTGATTTTTTATTAAATCATTTCCATTATATTTAAGTTGGTTTTGCTTCAGTATGACATAAGGCAGTACGTACCTGCTTAGTAAACTTACTCAATGACATATACTTGGGTGAGTAAAATCACTGAAATACCCACATATTTGAAAGCAGTGGGCAACGGAAAATGAAATACCCACTCAACATTCATAATACCCACTCCCAAAAAAATACAGTGGGTACACTACCCACATGAGCTAAATCTTATCTGGAGCTCTGACAGTCAACCCTCAAATTTACCAGTCCCAGTAACAGCTTGCTGGTCGATATCTGGTATATACTATATAACGAAAAACAACCAGTCACATCACTGGAAATATTACATGTTCAGGCAAGTAAACATTTGGTGATGTTGACAGTTTAGTCCATGTCAATTTCCTGGCTGCTCATAACTCTAGGTGTTCATCCTAGATTCTATGTTGCTGGTGCTTGTGTGGTAGAGCAGCCTAGTGACCATCAAGGCCAACATTCACATTGGTCACATCCTGTTTAACAGTTGTACAGCTCCAAAAAGGGCCTATTATAGTATTAAATGTCCCCCAACTCACTCATTCCATGAAATACCCATGAAGATCCGGGGTAGAATAGGTCTTCAGCAACCCATGCTTGCCACAAAAGGCGACTATGCTTGTCGCAAGATGCAACTAACGGGATCGGGTGGTCAGGCTCGCTGACTTGGTTGACACATGTCATCAGTTCCCAATTGCGCAGATCGATGCTCATGCTGTTGATCACTGGATTGTCTGATCCAGACTCAATTGTTTACAGACTGCCGCCATATAGCTGTAATATTGCTGAGTTCGGCGTAAAACTAAACTCACTCACTCACTCACTCATTCCATGAAAATGTGTGTGTGCCATTTTACAGGTGAAAGAACTGAAGGAGAAGGTGGAGGTAGAGAAGGGGAAAGAATTTCCTGCTGCAGGACAGAAGCTCATTTATGCAGGTAGGATATGTTGTTTATCATGGTCAGGTGTTCATCATGTTTGTTGTTCAAATGGGAAATCATGGCAGAATATCCGCTGGCTCCCAGAATCCAGAGCTAGTTGAGTGAAGCGGAGGATATGGTGTTACTTCACTGGTTATGTATTGTTATAGGCCATGACTGCAGAGGTGGTGATGGTGGTTCAGGTTTCCAACCACCCATGAGGATCCCAGGCTGAAAGGTCCAGTGTTGTTTGAAAGTCCCAACTAATTTTGAGCGGGTGGCCAGGCTTGCTGAAGTGATATAATACTTGTCGTTGTACCCTGATGGTGGAACCTTGCTGAAAATATCAGTCACTGCTTCGTCTGGTAACTGATGTGGGTGGCTGATATGTGATTGAAATATTTATGAATGAGGTGTTAAACAAAAAGGAAATCATTCCAGTCAACTAGCCATTAGTTTCCATTATATACATGGTGGGTGTGCGTTTAATTCACGTTGCAGTTACTGCATTAATTTATCTCATTCTGCATTTAATAAATATCATCTTTATGCCGCTAAGGCGTGCTGCAGATAGATCACGCAAACAAAGGGCAAAACATGGCAGAGAGTCCAGATATTCCTTCCAGTCAGCTGCTAGCGGTGCGACCCTCTCCCGTCTGGTGTTCTCTGCTAGAGACCCCTGGCGCGGAGGAGCGATGGGGCGGTAGATCCGTTACCTCGAAGAAACGAATCGCCTCCCCAGACATCCCGTGCATTGCAGACTAAGTCTAAGAGGGCCTCATCGTCGCTCCTCAGCGCAGATTGAGGACACCCAGGGCAAGCGCAGACTTCCAAAGGGAAATCTACGAGAGACAGCAAGAACTTTCTCAGCCGAGATCGCTCCAGCAGCAGAGTTGGGCCTCTCTGGGATGATCAGCCGATAATCGTCCCGACTTTACTGCAGAAGAAGCGACCGTTGTCAGCGAGCTGTGACTTCTGCAGGGAATCTCCATGCAGCCTGATGTACCTCTACACCGGCGCCAGGCGTCATTGATGTGAACCCCATCGCAGAAAAGAGCGCTTCGACGACTTCGTCCAGATCATCCCAGAAGACATGATCGCGGCAGATTATGAACATCATGGAGGACCACAAAACTGCTAAAACGGGTCCGACAGAACACTCGCGAAGGCTCCAGCGTGGAACAGCACCCCAGGGCACCCCGTCAGCGTGTGCAGCCAAGGCGATGTCACCTTCGCTGGCGAGAGTCCCGCACCACCTTGGCGGAAGGACCTAGATGTACAGCCTTCGCGAAGGCCTTCAGCGGGCGGGAGAGATCATCACCATCTTCGATTTCATCTCTAGATATGGACTCCAGACCATCAGACATCCACGGAAGCCTTCAGCTAAGGTCATATCATCGATCCCCGGACCGGGCCGCAAATGAAGCTTGGCGAAGGCATTCGCGAAAACGACATATGATTCCAGATCTTCATCGTCCTAGAAGAACATCGAGGACTGCGGAGAGCTTCGCGAAGCTATCAACATTCACCTCACAAGTCTCGAGAAGATCATCCCATAGGCGATCTCCACTCCGTTCATCACCAGGTCGATCACCCATCAGATCTCCACATAGAAGCGGCGACAAGTCAATCCAGATCAGCATACAAACCTCATCAGATATTCAGACAGCTACCGCGGTCCCCGAAGAGCATCTACAATTTATTAATGATGATGGTTTTGAGGATGATGGAGGAATCATATTTTCTGATGCAGAATACGGTATTGGATGGTCAATAACCTAGATCTCACATCACCATCTAAAAGTGGCAATACAGCTCAGGCGCATTTGATGAAGGAAGATGATCCAGATGCAATCACTCTACCCCGATCGACCCGATTAGCGGCAGTGCCACAGAATCTAGATGCAGCTTTCCAGAAAGCTCACGAAAGTTCAGATACCACATCTACCCAACTTTCAAGCCAAGAAGTTCTCCACGCACGATAACATGGACTCCTTCTACAAGGCCCAGGACATCGATGAGAACTATAAGATCATCAGCGATGTAAAGAACAAGATTTACAAGATGGATGATCGCAAGTTGGCTCATATAGAAACCATGACGAGAGGCCATATGTTCTTTGGGTTAATTAGATCTAGGACTTATCAATGAGACTCTTATTACTAGATTCGGATTCCACGGCCAGGAAGATGATAGAATGATTTATTCTGCCTTACTTATGCAAAGAAAGATCAGCAGTTTTAACGGATCATCTTACATCTGTTTCAGCAGCACTGACCTTAGCTTCGTCGTCAAGGCCTCCTCGCCTCCTGTAATTGGGGAGAACTTTACAGCCCCACTTTATACAGCCCGTGGTCGGACAACATCCATCTTTGACGGAGAAATCGACAAAGTGCCAAAGGAAGTCTCTAAGGATTTCAGGGAAGTCCTTATGATTAGATCGATGGACACACTAGCCAGCGCCATCGGGCTGTCAGACTTCACAAAGATACTCAGGCAGATCTAAGTTCACGGGCCTACAAAGAGCAAGAGACAGGAAGATAGCCAGCTCCTAGAGGTAAGATTCTTTTAAAATTAGCCCATATGGCAACTATAGAGGAGGATCAGGAAGAGGCAGGACACCCAGAGGTTCCCGCAATTATAGGCAGCTGAAACACAGGTTGAACGACTGGAGTCTTCCACCCCAGCCCGTTCCAAAATTACAACCAGCTCAAGTGGGTGGGCCATCTCCAACTACACTGGGAAAACTGGGAATACTGCAAGATCCTTACGCCTCCAACATTATTCAACACTTGATTTCAGATCCCTCTACAGGACAAGCCTCCGCTGACAATCAAACCCCCAAGTTCGATTTATAAGCCAACAACTACCAAAGATAAAGAGGTCTCATCACTCCCTATCCAAACAGGCCATAGAAGTAATAGATCAAGCAAACGTCGAATCCAGGTTTCTACTCCCCAGTTTTCCTAGTTCCCAAGAAAAACTCCACGGAGAAATACAGACTCATCTACAACATGAGCTTTTTCAACAAGAACTATCTACGCGGAAACCACGAGAAGTTTCACATGATACATTTACCTCAGTTACGCCAGATGATTAGTCCTATGGACTACATGGGCAGCATAGATCTACAGGATGCCTACTACTGTGCATCCCATTCATCCCGATTCCAGGAAATACCTACGATTTACTTAGAAGGGCTACATTACCAGTGGAAAGTACTCCCATTCGAATATCATCAGCCCCTGGCTATTTCAATGGGATAATCGAAACCGGATTATCAAATTTCTACATCGTCGCAAGGGCTACGCGTAGTCGCCGTTTTACCGCGAAACGACGGGATACAAGTAGATCAAGATCCACTGCGCCTCAAACTACAGTTAAAACTACATCATTAAAGCTACTAACACAACTAGGTTGGATTAGTAAACTTACGCTAAGTCGGACTCTAGTACCATCGCCAGACTCCACGGAGTTCCTAGGTATCTGATTCATCACAAATCGCGAACCGTATTATGGTACCAGAAGACCGCTGGCTCAAGATACAAATAGACCATTCCACTAGCTCTACTCTCCGCTACCACTCATGCGACAATGGCAGAGCCTACTAGGTCTTCTCACATCAGCCCAAGACATGACTGTCACAGGCGAGATTACAGTTACGTCCCCTACAGGTCCTCATCAACACATCTCAACGATGTACAAACTATCTAGCTCCACGAAACATCTCAAACCACATCTACTATGGTGGACCAAGAATCACGAATGTCTGCGGTATGGGATTTGTTTAGCAGAGCAGGAATACAAAACCCATCTGTATGTAGACGCTGCCACCCAAGGTTGGGGAGCCCATCCTCACCAACCACGAATATCAGGGTTATGGAATCAGCAAGAATGCAAACTCCATATAAACAGTCTAGAAATGAAAGCTGTAATCAACGCCATTCTACATTGAGCACATTTCTACCACAAATGCTTCAGCCTAATGATCCATACAGACAATTGGACAGTGGCGTTCTACATAAACAAGCAAGGCTCAACGATCGATGAACCTTTTGAACCTAAGCTCAACCGTTCGATTTAATACAAGATCTAAATCTACATGTCAAAGCAGTGCACATTCCGAGCCAGAAATATACTAGCAGGCGCTCTCGGCCGGCCTCATCTACCATCACCACCAAGAGTGGATGATCAACCGGAAAATTTTTGCACAGATAATCAAGCAATTAGGAGCTAGCGGGCTAATAGACCTATTAAGCCCGCGGCGATTCAACAATCAGCTACCGACATTGCGTGTCACCAGTCCCAGACCCCCAAGCTTGGGCAACGGACGCTCTAAGTCTATCATGGAAGGCCTCAATGCGTGCGCGTTTCGCCGCCAGCAATAATACCTCCAAGTATTACAGAAAATCAGACAAACACAGAGCCTACAACTCACTTTGGTCGCTCCCTACTGGCCGGCCAGAACGGGTTTCCCATACTAATTCAAGGAATCGGTCAACCAACACTGGAGCTACCCAAGCTTAAAACCTGTTAATTCATCCTCACACCAAACAAGTGCCGCGGAAACCCAGCAATGTTCCAACTACGTATGGACTGTATACAAATGTGTTTAAACAAGAGAGGATATTCTGCCAGGGCGGCAAAAGCAGTCACGCGCTTGCCTTACGTTACTCAACTCGTGAGCAATAACGGCGACAAGTGGCACAGTTTGAAAATTATGCAACAAAGAAAGGGTTTACAGCAAGAGAGGCTTCCACAACCTCAAGTGGCAGACTATTTGTGTTACCTACGCCAAAACAAACATTTAAAAGGTTCTAGCGATATCAACATATCTTGCACGCTTAGCTCTGTAATCACCATGAGAGCGGGTGTCAAATTGACAAGATCTCCAGAGTTACTGGCTTTACTACGAGGCTTTCGATTGGAGGACCAAAGCGGAAGTTCCACTAGCTTGGGATCTGAATGTAGTGTTACAACACCTCACGAGTGAGGTCTATGAACCAACAGGAATCGACAAACTTTGAATTTCTCTCACAGAAAACATTGTTTCTGCTATCAGCTAGCCACAGCAGCAAGAATGTCTGAGAATTCACGCTCTGGATTACGAGGAGGATACAGTTTGATGACAATCATAACACAGAAGCACCTGGGATTAAGATGGGATTTCATTGCAAAGAATCAACTGCCAGGTCAGCCAGACAGATTATTCCACATCCCGGCTATCCTCTATTCTCGGATCACAAGATACACAAGACCCTATCACTGTGTCGGTAAGAGCTCAAAGTTTATTTCTTACTGACGATCCAAAACAAGGAGAAGATTTCTCAAGCGTTTATTCATCCCATTATAAGCCACTCTGAATCAAACAGAAGTGTCACGGACCACAATATCTATTTGGATAAGGACTGTCATTCTCCGTGCCTACAAGGCAGCAGGCTTGGACCCACCAACAGCATCAAATCCACATGAGATCAGGGCACTGGCCTCTACCCTCCCTACTGCGGTAACTGTTCCTTGAACGATTATGGAAGGATGCTATTGGAAATCTAACATGGTATTTGCTAATCACTACCTAAGAGACATCACTACAGAAGATGTCTCTGGCATTCCTACATTTCCGGACCACTGGTCCTCGCTCAGCAACTGACAGTCCCTGGTAGAGTTAAAATATTAGCCTCACAAAAGATTAATATGTATTTTATACATACTCATCTAGCTTATAACTCTAAGGAGTTTAGGGCTATGTATATATGTTCAGCTTAAGTATTCTACCTTAAGCATATACTTGGATATAGTCAATTTCAGTGCCTCTATCAGAGTCACCTATATATATATATATATAATTTATATGTATTGTTCAATATATTCATAATGTAATTCCCCTTAATGGCTTTATATAACCTATGGTTTTCTTTATACAGGAAACATCCTAAATCTAAGACTTCAAGTGAAGTTCCCGTAGGGAGATATTACAGTATATCTATACAAAATCACTAATTATAAATCCAAAGTATTTCTGTTACCCACCTCCGTTCAAGTAGGGATGCTACAAACAAAGAGCATGAGTCAGGATAAGGAAAATATGTAATTTTAGAGTAAAATTGATATTTTATGCTTATCCTGACTCATGAGGTTAACCCTCCCATCCTCCCCCTTACATAACACTTTGGATTTCCTGTAAATTCAAGTGTTGGGCTCAAGCTAAATCAGGAGAGAGTGGAGCACATGGCCAGAGGGTGGCGACACCTTTTCCCGCCAGGGGAGACAAAGGGGAGCAACTCGGTGGTGAGTACCAATTAGTGATTTTATTTTGAAGGGAGCTTCAAATAAGGAGATACAAGTGTTCCACTATGTTCTAGTAAGAAGAAGAAGACAAGCAAAAGAGCATGAGTCAGGATAAGTATAAAATATCAATTTTACTCTAAAAATTACATTTTGGCATTTTGTAACAGATGATCCATAAGTAAATAGTAAAATGTCACAAATATGTCAAAATGTGCATCTCAGCCATAACTGTCAGTTTCAGTTTCTGTGGACTGTCCTGTCACTGTGAAGGGAAATAGTAAACATTTAATGGTTTCATTATACCAAGTGGACCAAGGTCTCACTCTACAGTATTTTCATCAAGTTTTGAGGTGGCAGTGTAGTTCAAGTGGCTGATTGTAACATTGAAGGCATGGATTTTATTTCCCACATGGGTACAATGTGTTAAGCTTATTTCTAGTGTTCCTACTGGGGTATTGCGGTGATAAACAGTCTAAAACTCTACTCATTAATTTCATTAAGTTTTGAAGCTACAGATTTATTGGGTCATAGTAAAGGTAGAAGGACATGGATGTCACTTGAGTGATAACGGAATGGAAAAATGCAAAACAATGTCTTGTGTTACAAGGAAATCAAATGGTGACAGGAACCACAATGTTTGGATGTCAAATCATTTGCTTTTGAGCTGATTTTAAACAAGTGACAAAACACGGTCTGGTAAAAGGCGGTTTGAGCTGACTAACAACTACAGTAAATGTAACTGCTTCCAGCAGTTAGTCACTTGAGATGTTCAGATGACATTCGTGCTAGCAATAATAGTCATTTACTTGAATGCTAATTGTACTGATGTGTTATCAATGCTTTGTTTTCAGGAAAGATTTTAGAAGATGACAAGAAAATATCAGATTATAAGATAGAAGAGAAGAATTTTGTTGTTGTCATGATAACAAAGGTAGGTGTAAAGTATATAACTTGACATTGAATGGACGTGTGGCACCTAAATGTGTGATTGGTTTCTAGATGTGGGATACTAAGAATATCCCATTTTATCATACGACTGGAACGTGTTCAGCTTCGTTTAAGTGAAGCAGATCGATGCTCATGCTGTTGATCACTGGATTGTCTGGTTCAGACTCGATTATTTACAGACCGCCGCCATATAGGAGGAATATTGCTGAGTGCGGCGTAAAACTAAACTCATTCACTCACTCACTCACTCACTCACTCACTCACTCACTCACTCACTCACTCACTCACTCACTCACTCACTCACTCACTCACTCACTCACTCACTCACTCACTCACTCACATTTAAGTTAATATACGTATGTACATATTTCAAGTTCACCAGCTGCATGCTTTGTAACAGTATGGAATCCCTCTCAGTTGTTGAGATGTATAGGACAGAAAACCAGAATGTTATTATATCAGACAAAGTGTGTTGTGTCATGAGACATTGTAAATACTTGGATGATGGCATTTGTTTATAAGTTAAAGTTGTCTTTTATAAGTTACTAAGATATTTTATATGTGTCATGTGATTAGCTGTAAAACAAGGAATAATATGGGGATATATTATTCAGGTTAATTTTCTCATGGTTTTAGTATTCAAAATAACAATGAATTGTGCAATACAGCCAGTCACAACACACAATGCAGGTAAACAGGTAAGTTGCACTGGCGGGAGACAGTAAAACGTATCAGTGATGAATTACACATGTATTATGTTACAGCCGAAGGCGGCACCCCCAGCCAAACCAGCAGAGAGCACCAGTACACAGCCGGCTCCCACAGAACCTGCCGCTGCATCTGACCCTGCCCCCACCCCTGCCCCCACCCAGGCTCCCACCCCTGCACCAGCACCAGCACCAACCCCCGCACAGACAGAGGCTAAAGACACACCCAAACCTGAGGAGGCTAAGCCAGAGGATAAGCCAGCCAGGTGCGTGTATCAAAGCTCTCTTTGTGTCTCTCAGAGCTCTCTTTGTGTGTCTGGGATTTTGTTAATGGGGAGAAGTATAGCTGACTCAAATAACATAGCCCATTTATGTTGAAATGTTAAGATAATTTTATTATTTCACCTTTTTCCCTTTGATACAAATTTCCTCTTTCGTAGTAATTACAACTGTCAACATCTTGAGTTTGTTGTTAAACAATAGAGCTCTCATTACTGAGGAAACCAGTGAAGGTCCAGGTTAGAATATTGGCCTTCAGTAACCCATACTTGTCATAAGAGGCGACTAACGGGATTGGGTGGTCAGGCTCGCTGACTTGGTCGACACATGTCATCGTATCCCAATTGTGTAGATTGATGCTCATGATGCTGATCACTGGATTGTCTGGTCCAGACTACAGACCGCCACCATATTGCTGGAATATTGCTGAATGTGCTGTTAAACAACAAACCAACCAACTGATTACTAAGGAAGGGTATTCTGACCATTTAATTAAAATTGATACAGTGACACATTCTGGGAAGAAAGAACTATGATTTACTGCATATTCATTTTCATTACCAAAAGAAATATTGTGGTATTTCTTTGTTGTTGTTTGGTTGCTTGCATTCTGGCACATGTATCTTTGTGGCCCTAGAAACTGACACCAGCCATATTAGCTGGACCATCTTGAGCAAAGATTTTAATTATATTCATCATAAATAAAAACACATTGATGCCTGTATGGAACAGGTCTCCTTTCGGTCTTTAAATGGACAATTTGGTGCTCAAGCAATGCGACTTTATGTATTGTTGCTGTTGCCCATGTTATCAACCATTGTTTTTCTGTCCCAAACATTGATTATTTATCCACTTTTAGACACCTTGAATATAGTGACTGCTACTAAAAACGAACATTTTGTCACTTGTTAATGTTTATAAGAATGATTATTGCATGGACAAATATGAGAAGACCTTCCACCTTTCTCCGTATCAGCACCCCAGCAGCCACTGGGACATCTGCGTCCAGCGACGCCCCAGCACAGCTAGCCGCAAGTGCATTACCCCAGTCAGCCATACAGTCAGCAGAGAGCTCCCTTGTCACAGGCCAGGAATATGAGAACATGGTGATGGAGATGATGAACATGGGCTTTGACCGGGAGATGGTGGTGCAGGCACTCAGGGCTAGCTTCAACAACCCGGATAGAGCTGTAGAGTATCTGCTAGGGGTGAGTTGGGATTGGGGACACTGTTGTCTGTTGGGGATGGATTGATGGGCATGAGCATTTCATTCTGCAGAGTTACGTCCCCTTAGACATACCAGAAACTAATCTGAGAGTCATGCTGATAACTCTTTTTGGTTATTTGTGCTCTAGGATTTCATTACTTCAGATATTTTCTTCCACATTAAGACAACACTGTGACAAGATGAATATTGTTTTTGGCATAATAAAAACTGAAGTTACTTACTTTCAATCTCAGTAGGGTTACTGTTGAGGACATATTCCCTAAGGTCACTGTTGTTATCTTAGTGCAATATATGTCCTCATGGATCATTAGTTTGACTGATATGTAGTCAACACATCTACTGAGGCTGTATAACAAAACTCCTCACTGTGATAAATCATGAACTTGTGCTCAACTCAGGGAGATTAATCAGGTAGATCTGGGGCGGTGGGGTAGTCTAGTGGTTAAAGCGTTGGCTCGTCACGCCGAAGACCCGGGTTCGAATCCCCACATGGGTACAATGAGTGAAGCCCATTTCTGGTGTCCCCCGCCAGTGATATTGCTGGAATATTGCTAAAAGCGGCGTAAAACCAAACTCAGTCAGTCAGTCAGGTAGATCTTATGCAGTGGGATGGAATGTACTCCATAATGTCATATGTTCTCAGTACATCATGACTGTAATCAGTTGTGTGATGCAGATATGCACATGATTACAAATTTGATTTTCATTACACTGTGTCATGCTGATGGCTGCAGATGCAATCAATGCAAATATTCTTGTATGTGTTTACTTGTTGAGACATTCATGCCTTGCTGCTTGTTGTTTTAGGGTATTCCTGCAACACCAGTTGCTGTGGTTGATGACCCCCTCCAGCTCAGCCTGCCCCTGCCCCACCTGCAGCCACCACCGGTGCTCCACCCCCCACACAAGCTGCACCCCCTGCAGGTACCCCCCCTGTACAAGGCCCGGCTCAGGGGACAGGCTCCACCCCAGCCAGTGCTGCTCCTGTAGGAGGCAATGGTAATTTTTTTATTCTTAGCTCTGATGCCTTTTGTTAAATTTATGGGCCGCAAGTTGTGCTCATTGAAGTTGTTATGGCTCACCAAAGTCAGTGCTTTGTGAAGCTATCTAATATGATGTGAATGTTATATCCCATATTATTCCCATGTTCATGTATTGATATATTGAGGAAAAGTATTTACATATATAAAACTTGAGGAGATAACAGGAAGTTTTAAACTGTTGATATGCCTACATGAAATGTTTGACGGTCTCTGACTGTAGTCTTTGACTCTGACGTACCCTACACCTTGCCACTAAAATGGTGTCATGGAAGCAAACTGGAATCAATTCTGTCATTCTGATTATATTTTTCAAATTTATATATTTTTACTCAGCTTCCTGAGTAAAAATGCTGCATGTATATGTATAGGTCATCTTGTATGGAATGGAATCTAGGAACACTGTTATGTATATGTATTTATTCATGGGTTTAGGTTACTGAATATGAATTGTTCTCCTGTCTCATTCTACAACAATGGAATGTCATGACAGGTGTTGTGTTTATAACATATTGTGTGACAACCTTTCTGTCCACCTTGCATATTTCTCTACAGTAAGGTATAATGTTACAGCCCTTACAGAATGAGAGTCATTCACTCTTACATGAATATGAAACAAACAAAAACGTCTTTACTTTCTTTAAAAATACTGCATATAGTCTTCTCTCCTCATCTGTGTGAGGGGCGGAGGGGTAGCCTAGTGGTTAAAGCGTTCGCTCGTCACGGTGAAGGCCCAGGTTCGATTCCCCACATGGGTACAATGTGTGAAGCCCATTTCTGGTGTTCCCCCACCGTGATATTGCTGACATATTGCTAAAAGCGGTGTAAAACTAAACACACTCATCTGTGTGAACTATAGTCATTCTACTAGGGCTGCTTCACTATACCTTACTTTTGAACAAAAGAAATACTTAGCCTTCCTGTCTCTCTGCCTGCTTGTATGTAGTCCTAGTAATTAGTAATCCATTATGTTATGCTTTCAGCTGGAGACCCATTATCATTTTTACGCTTACAACCCCAGTTTCGGCGGATGCGAGAAGCTATTCAAGAAAATCCTCAGTTACTCCCAGTTTTGTTACAGCAAATTGGTCAGACAAATCCTACTCTTTTAGCAGTAAGTATATCTCACTCAAATACAGATAGTGTGTAGGCCCCTGACTCGGGAGCTGATTGGGCCTCAGCAGCTCAGTGTTTCCTGTACTTGTAAACTTAATGGCTTGGATGGTTATGGTAGGGCATCATTGTAAACGTAATGGATTGGATGGTCATGTTATTGTACCTCAACGATGTAGATCGCAGCTCACAGTGTCAATCCCCGTACCAACATTGCTAGCAGAAGGGTGTGAAATGGTTTGTTAGTAGTATACCCAGAATCCGTGGAACTTTGTTATCTTCCCCTATTTCTTTACCGGATGATATTTCCCATTCTGTTTGTCTGCATCACTAAAATGGAGTGAATCAGATTGCAAACCCCAATAGTGACATCAATCCAACAGTTGATTTTTTGTGGTCAAATGAATAACTGGCTCATACATCCACCTGGTAATCCTGCAGAAGTGGATTAATGGTATTTTGAGAGATCCCTAGAGTTTACAGAGTTGATGGTGACAGTTTACTTGACACAGAGGTTGTGACATGTGACTTTTTATTTCAGCTAATTAATCAGAATCAGGAGCGCTTTGTAGACATGTTAAATGAGCCACTCGACGATGAAGCAGCGGAGCCCCAGGGGGCTGGGGCAGGGAGCGGCCAGGGTTATATACACGTCACACCGCAGGAAAAAGAGGCAATTGAGAGGGTAGGTTGTTGTACAGTGTTGTCAACTTATGAGTGAATGAGCTGACAAATGAGGATCAGATGGTCTCAATGTGTGTTCAGGCTGGTTGATTGTGTATTATGTATTGCATGATCATTCACACTGGATAACTGTTAGGTGACAAGCCTGGCTATTGTTAGTTGATATAATTGTCATTGTCACTCTGTAATAGTTCATTAAGGTATGTGTTTGATGTCTTGCAAAAAATACCCTGGACTCATTTGAGAGCATAGCTTAATTGGACTAGTTGTGTCAATATCGCAGCCCCTCCTATCTCCTATCTCTAACCACAGAGGTTTTTGTTATCCTTGTAGCTAACGCAAGTCTTAAGAGGATTGTTTGGTCAGTGACTGATTGAGTATTGTATGGGCCATGTGGATTGTTGCTCGTACTCTCTGTCACTGGCTTGACTTTGCAGGTCCCTGTGATATAGATGGAATATTGTTTACTGAATGTTAGCAACATCTTCTCAATTACTTCACTCTTATTATTAGTTAATCCTCTGTTTTCTTCATTCACAGTTGAAAGCATTGGGATTCCCTGAAACATTGGTTGTTCAAGCATACTTTGCCTGTGACAAGAATGAGGAGCTTGCTGCTAACTTTTTGTTAACCCAAACATTGGATGATGAAGAGCAGCAAAGTTGATCATTTTAAACAAAGACAATTGGGATAATTTCCCCAACAGTTATACACATGTAAAGAAAATCTTGGGACTTTAAAGGAAATCATAAGCCCTGTGGAAGATGGTGAAAGTGGTGTCCGTTTTCTTGCATGGATGTACTATCCATAGTTTTGAGAAGGCGATGATTGTATGAAATGCTGAAAGATTTTATGCCTGCCCTGAAAATAAATGTGCATACCATAGTTGGTCTCGATATAAACTCTTGCTCTATCCACCCATCGCAAATATGTACAAACTGATGGTGACATTTACTGATGGAGACGTGAGTTGGAAATTGTACTAACCAAAGTCATAGTTATCTAGGTTGCTTAGTGACCAACTCTGCAATTGGTTAGTCACTGTTCCAAACACCATACATGGCCGACCTGGAAGAGAAGGCCCTAGAAACTGCACCCTTCAAACCGGGTCCCTGCTGGTACCGCCCAAAGTGGATGACACCTTTCGTCGTCCTCCAACCTCAGCAAGATCCAAAGCAGCTCCTCGCCATCTCAACAGCCAACATCCCTCGCATCAAATTCACCATTGAAACAGAGCAGAACAACCAACTACCTTTCCTTGATGTCCTGTGTCCCGCACCTCCTCCAACCAACTCCAGACCTCCGTGTACAGAAAACCAACTCATAATGGATCAATACATCCACTACAACTCCAACCACCCACCTAAAGTCAAGACCGGGCGTCATCTCTACATTGACCAGAAGAGCCAAAAACATCTGCTCAACAAACCTACAGGAAGAAATTGAACACCTGAGGAAAGTCTTTGTGGAACGCAGCCACTACCCACCTGGAAATAGTCAACAGAACCATCGAAGCAACGCTTTCACCTCCTGCCAAAAGGTCTAAACCAGAATCAGCCCCCATCAAGATATCCATTCCCTACATTGGTAAACCATCACACCAAATCAGCCGACTCCTGAAACAACAGGCAGGAATAGACACTACCTTCTCGGCGTCCTCCAGCCTCAACAACCTCCTCCATGCCAACGGAAGAAAACAACCCACCGTCCAACAACAACAACCCGAAATGTTTATTTACAAATAGACTGTGATTGTGGACAATGCTACATAGGTGAAACATCCCACCCATCAACACCCGAGTCAAAGAACATCAGCACCTCTGTTGCTAATTCCACACCAAATCAGCTATCTCTGACCACATCAAAGCTAACCCCAATCATCAAATAGAGTGGTCCGACATCACCATTCTCGCCAACAACCAAACGGACTTCACTAAACATAAGCTCACAGAAGCCATTCACATCAAACGCCACAAGCCTACCATCAACCGTGACCAAGGATACTTCATTCCATCTGCTTATGATCCACTCCTCCACCAAGCCCAGTCTATTGTATAAACATCGCATCCATTGTATAAACATCTCATTGTAACTACATCTCTGGCTTCCACTCACTATCCTTTATGTACTTACTGGCTTCATCAGCTTACTGCTTAGCCAATCATGGCAATTATGTTGTTTCCTTTGTCTATTATGTTGTTTCATTGTTATATACAGTATATATATGCAGCTCCTACACTTCATGTACCACTCTTGCTTGACAACGGTACAAGAATCTGTATCGAACGTCGATGACTCAATGAAAAATAAAGAAGTTGTTATCCATAAAACTTGTTATATATAGCTTAATTGGACTAGTTGTGTCAATATCGCAGCCCCTCCTATCTCCTATCTCTAACCACAGAGGTTTTGTTATCCTTTGTAGCTAACGCAAGTCTTAAGAGGATTGTTTGGTCAGTGACTGATTGAGTATTGTATGGGCCATGTGGATTGTTGCTCGTACTCTCTGTCACTGGCTTGACTTTGCAGGTCCCTGTGATATAGATGGAATATTGTTTACTGAATGTTAGCAACATCTTCTCAATTACTTCACTCTTATTATTAGTTAATCCTCTGTTTTCTTCATTCACAGTTGAAAGCATTGGGATTCCCTGAAACATTGGTTGTTCAAGCATACTTTGCCTGTGACAAGAATGAGGAGCTTGCTGCTAACTTTTTGTTAACCCAAACATTGGATGATGAAGAGCAGCAAAGTTGATCATTTTAAACAAAGACAATTGGGATAATTTCCCCAACAGTTATACACATGTAAAGAAAATCTTGGGACTTTAAAGGAAATCATAAGCCCTGTGGAAGATGGTGAAAGTGGTGTCCGTTTTCTTGCATGGATGTACTATCCATAGTTTTGAGAAGGCGATGATTGTATGAAATGCTGAAAGATTTTATGCCTGCCCTGAAAATAAATGTGCATACCATAGTTGGTCTCGATATAAACTCTTGCTCTATCCACCCATCGCAAATATGTACAAACTGATGGTGACATTTACTGATGGAGACGTGAGTTGGAAATTGTACTAACCAAAGTCATAGTTATCTAGGTTGCTTAGTGACCAACTCTGCAATTGGTTAGTCACTGTTCCAACTGCACCATTCGTTCAGTTGATGTAATAATGTTGCAGATTTTCATTAAGATGTGGAGCAGTGTGCACAGTATTTGATTCTGTTTGATGTTCTTGCTAAGCATAACAAATTTTTACTCCAGGTATTTATGGCGCATAAATTCTTCACGTAACGAAATATTACGAAGCCACAATTTGCTGAAAGTATTTTGTGATTGTCTGCAAACCTCAGGATTCGTGCTGCAGTTCACGCCAAGTCTTAGACAAACATTACACTGCTTTTTGATACTATGGATACTCAACAACTGATGGTAGATTTTGTCTACAGCAATCAACCATGCTTACTGCACTGTGACCTCAGACTCTTTGCACCACATTTACCCTGTATGGAGCAACATCACTGACTGCATCTGGATGTTAGTGTTATCAATGATATATTATGGACCAAGAATTGCTGTATTTCAAAATTTTAAATTATATATGGCAGTACATTTTTTTCAGTTATTACACATTTTTTTCCAATTGACTCAAACATCCACTGTACAGATATTTAGAAAGGTTTCTCTGAAATATCATGGTATATATAAGTTGGTTACAATTTGTATGTTCTGACAACCAATCTACTGATGTCAGTTAAAGCTTCTGTAAATCTCTTTCAGTTGTTAAGCCAGAGGCAGTAAACATACATGTCACTGTGCACTGTCCCTGCATGTATTCTACATTCTATTGTGTGCCTTGGACAGTCAGTGTTGTCTGTATGCACCACATGTTCACAAACACTGTTTCAATCAGGGAACCAAGCTTCCTAGTGTGCTATATCTCACATATCAGTTAATTTATTTTAAAATGGTAGCAGGAAGATGTAATTGAGAAATACTTGTTGAAGCTGGTAATGATGAGAATGCTGATTGGCGTAGCCACAAATTGTCTGATGTCATGTTAAATCAGTGAGAATTTGGACACAGTGTTACATGGTGTTCACAAGATGTAAAAGGAAAGGACATGAAGATGTGTCGGGTGTGCCTTTTCTGTTGGGTTCCATCACAACATTGTTTTGACAACATCACTTTATTGTCACAAGTTTAGGTGTTTCAGGGGAGAGCACTCTGAAAACTGATTGAACAGTGGCTTTAGTTTAAGTAATTATTTAATTGGTTAGTATTTTCCATTGGCTCTTGCATTCCATTCATGGGATTGATTATTAACGGATAAACATGAAAATTTGATACTCCTTGTGTTTTATTTCTTTTTGTCATTAAATGATGAAAGGTGTGATTCTGATTCTAATAAACGATCTTGTTGTTGATGTCCATAGTACTCTCAAAGCCTTGAAAATTAGCAGATGCTACAAAAATCCCTGCTAAAATTTTATGAATAAACTGTTTATTCAACTATGTAGTTGTTGATTTCATTTACATGGATTAGCAACCATTGTCCAAGATGGGAGTGACAAGAGGCATCTTGAATAAACCGATTCTTGAAGCTTTTTGCAAGTTGAACTCAGTTCTCAGCCTAAATAAAAATATATTGAATAACCATTCTATATAGATAATGTTATGTAGTAAGTAAATGTTAGTTTAGATAGGTTTCTTTCAGTTTGCAGTTCAATAACTTAATTTAAAAGAAAGGTTTGTAGGCACCATAGTATGTCCATGGGTTTCACCATAGAGGTGAAAATCAGACCTGCAGCTCTTCAGGCTTCCTTTCCACATCATGATTGGTGTTTAAGTGAAACAGTTACCAGAGCAGAGTGAGGTCTAACTTTGTCAAAAGAACCATTTTAGTTTACTCAAGAATACAGTTACCAAAGTATATGGTTAGGATAGCTTGGTGCTTGCTTCACTGATTTATTGATAGGTCATATCTATGGTCAGAATAATACCTTGTTAGAAAGGATATCTGGAGAACGTTCGTGGGAAAAGAGTATTTGGGACAGAACCATGGATGGTCAGTACTTTCCAAGCGCCTTTCACGTGCCTTTTCAGAAGTGTCTAATGTGTAAGGTTTCATAGAATAATCCTGCTCTTGTAGGGATAGCCCAGTTTAAGGTTAGATGAATGCTGTGTCAGAGATGAAGTTTCTAGCTGGGATGTGAAGGTGGGTTTGAGTCCATTTTTGCACAGATCATAAAGGTTCAGAGGTTTACATGGAATGAACTGCACACTAGTGTTTATTGTAGACATTGCATTATGTCAGTGTATTTTTATTGTATGATGTATATTGCATATCTCCATAAGATGAGTAAACTGAACACAGTAATTTGTTGGGACAAGCCAGTAAAAGAAGCAGGAGTTTGTGTCCTCTGGCCAAACGTAAAGAGCGTGCAGTGATCATGTCCATTCAGCACGAGGGCTTGACACCAAAAGTCATCCATGAAGACAGGAGTGCAACACCAGGGAAGGATTCCCCATTCTGTGCAAACGCTAAGTGTGGGCAACAGATTTATATAGTGGCCGGGCGACACTTGAAAACGACCTTAGGAAGGCTGTCATCAACGCCAGTACTGAACCAGGAAGTTGACGATATGGTGAGCATCTTACTGCCAGTCCAGTAGGTATTTCCCGAGGAAGTACATTCCGCAATCACTGAAACTTTGGTAATGGAGAAGTTCGCTGGGTTTCAAATTTTCTGACAACGGATCAAAAACACGTCTGGTTTGTGCGGCGATTTGTGACAATGGATGAAACTTTTGTATACCACTCCCAGACGGATTCCGAATATCAGTCTGTTCAAAAGTCCTCTATCGCAGCTCATTTCTTGATGCTACTATGTATTTTACTTCCTTTTGACGGCAACACAGTTGGCTCCAAAGACTTTGAAACTTCGACAACAAAGGATTTCACTTTGATGCAAGAACTCACCTGTCAACCCCTGTAGTTTTGGTAGCACCATACCTTTGCTCACTGGTTTCATCTTAGCAGTTAACAGACAAACCATGCATCACTTGGACTTTCTTCCAACAGCACAAACTGACACGCTGTTCAAAGCGGCCTTAAAATACACTCGCCTATATCAGGTACTGCCTTGGTTCATCAGTGGAAGAGACCAGCAGCATAGCCATTAAGGCGTGACGAC
The DNA here is from genome assembly GCF_003918875.1 of Haliotis rubra. NCBI lineage: Eukaryota > Metazoa > Mollusca > Gastropoda > Lepetellida > Haliotidae > Haliotis > Haliotis rubra. Next base: position 629,562 of record NW_025767105.1, read on the forward strand.
CACAAAATGTATGAGGACATCGTAGATGATTTAATAAACAAAAATACTGTCTGTTTCAAGTTCAACACTATGGGTTTTAGGACGTCATTTACAAGGTGCTATGTATATGACCTAGACATTAGTGCGCCATAAACCCGCTTTTCGCCACTCATACTTCCAACTAAATGTATGCCTTGGGAGACAGTGATTTACAGACAGTTGCATAGCAGGAATAGCTGACTTCCCGAAAAACAAACGCTATATTCTGTACATGGTTACTTTGATGTATCAGTTCTTTCTGGGAAGAGTAGACTAGAACGTGTATAAAACAGTTTCCATGATTTAACTGTATATGGTGATGTTACGTATGTTTTATAGCACCTGACGGTTGACACAGTATCCTCCATATAGCCACCATAACGCTTGTAATGTTGATAACGTAAATCAAACAGAATGAATAATCTCGCTTACAAATGCGATATAACAAGAGTTATTGTCACGTGTTACAAATCATGATAACAAATATTCCAAAATGTCATGGTTACGAACATAACAAAATGGCAGTCTTTGGGATCTAATGTCTCTATTTAACTCTAAGGCTGTCCTGGTTATTCGGCGTAGACAGCATACACTATCCCCGTGGCGTGGATGTTGCCTTGGGTGACGTGCGTCGTGGTATAATTGTCATATCTCTGGTCCCACAGACACCGAGACGAGAACTGCATGCTCTGTGATCCTTTCTCGCCGATCATCACAAAACAGACGAACTTGAATCTCTTCATCTCCAGCTTCTTCACCTGTTCCAGGATCTTGTTGCTCAGCATCATACTCTTGGTCTTCATGGCACCACACTCGTACACGTTCTCCGTGATGTGGTCCTTCAGAACGGCCCTGATAATCTGCTTCACTTCTCCCTCCTTGAACCTGGCGTCTGGCTCCATCTTGTACGTGTTCTCGTACATGATCATGGGGTGGTGGTGATCGTCCGTGACCACGCTGTGGCGGTCGTGGTCCCTCACATGCTTGTCTCGGTTGCTGGCGATGGAGTGGGCAGTGTCCTTGCGGCCGAACGTCCCCGCCCTTGGTCTGCCCCCTGTCATACCTGTCTGAACCGGGTTGATGGTAGCGCCCCGAAGGGTCGGATGTTTGTCCTTGGAATGGTGGTCCGTGGAGTGGTGGTCTTTGCCGTGGTGGTGGTCCTTCTCTGACCTGCCATGATGGCTGCTGCGGTGTTCGGCCTTGACCTCGCTCATCGTGGATCGCTCCTGAAACAAAATCAAAGATGCTAACAAGATGATGAATGGTTTCTGATTTTCAGATTGTCTATAAGCATATAACAATTTGATACTTTGATAATACACTCAGGGGCAAAAGAAATTGTGCGAAACAAGAAGTGACGATATTTTAAAAGACGAGACAAGACGGTTGAGAAATTAAAGTTTTTTTTTTATAATTGATATTTTATTTTGCTTCCCCTGTTACAGATAGGGCCGAAGAGCTAGGGGACTCTAAGGTCCTTTGCAAGAAGGTTCATTGATCACAGGAAAAACAGGATTTTTTTCTAACAAAGCACAAAACAACAACACCAGACACCACAACACATTCACTCACCAATCACACTTACAAGCTTCAAATATTTACAGTAAGTTTAAGTTCAAGTCCATTCAGCCTATATTTTTCATTAGGGAACAAGAAGAAAGAATTCAGAAAATCATTTAAAATTTGCAAAATCATGATATAACATCCACTTTTTATAAAACTTATCTTGTTCACTTTTACTGAAGGATATATTTTTTTCAATAAAATACCTATCTTGTAAATAATGTCTAAAATGTTTAAAACTAAGAGTAGTTTTTAATACCTTACATTTATATATGAAGAATTTAGCTAACAACAATATTAAATCAAACACATCATCAGTATATACATTTGTTCTCATTCCAAACACAATAAGTTGCAGGTCCAATTTCATGTTGTGAACATGTTGACATTTTTCATTCAATAATTCTAGAAAACATTTCCAAAAAGTTTGCACATGTTCACAATACCAAAACAAGTGGGAGATTGTTTCAACCTCACATTGACAAAAGGTACATAAGTTGCTTTCAGCTAAGTTGATCTTAAATAGAAATGAATTAGTTGCGAGAATGCCATGTATAATCCTGAACTGAAACCATTGAAGTTTAGTATCCCTTGTAGTCTTTACAGGTTTTAAAAATATTTTTTCCAATTCAAGTTCAGCAAGCATACAATCCTCCCACGAGAAATTAAAGTTGGCATTGCCAGCTTCCACAAGCTCAAAACAAAAACCTGTGCACAACATCATTTGACGAACATGTGATTAACATATAGTAAAATAAAAAATAATAATAAATTTTGCGTTTGTATTGAATATTTCATGAATAAACAAAATCGACATTCTTATTATCTCCTATATGTTTTTGGACACAGAAATATTTTTAAAATTAAGAACATCTGTTTCCTTTTTTTCGAAGAGTGTGAACATATTTTTCACCCATGTCAAATGAAACCAAGTTGACACAATTCCTAATTCGCGAGCGACCCTTCCAAGAGCGTACTGCAATGATCACCTAGAGAGTGACGATGGCGCTGACAGCTGTCAACAAAGAATGACTGCAGGGCAGAAACTGACCCGGTTCAGGCTATCGATGTCTGAGTATTGACACAAGGTAACCGACATGTCGACAAATAGTTCTACATGCCTAGCTGATCAAGACTCGGGTCTTTTGATCAGACAGAATCAATGCAGGACCTGATCGAGTCGCGTTCATGTTGTGGGGACCCCGGGTCAGGTCCCCAGGGACTCTTATTACGGTTCTTGTGATTTAGTTCGGGTTTACTGTTTCATATCGTACTCCGAAGGAATCAACAATTCGACATGTCACTTATCTTAACGTCACATTATGTTTTATATGTCTAAAAAAACACAAAAAAATAGTTTAATCCTAGAATTTATGATACTGTTGTATTTACGCATCATGTGTTACGCCATATTAACACTATATCGAGAACAACGTAAGGACCCTGAGCTGCATTGGTCCTCCAGCGCCTGTCAAGCAGCGGATCCGGCCACCCATGAAAACAGGTGATATTTAGGGGCCGACGCACTGAGTGGGCTGGTAATAGACATTTATATACGGGGTGGGTTTGGCTGTGCGAGTTGGAGGGAGCTGGACGTTTACACGCACCCAGTTTAATCACACAACCAGTGTTTGCCCGGGTGCTCCAAGGACTATCCAAACTCAGCAGCCATTGTATCCATGCAATCCGCAAACTGACCTTTCACGAATATGTTTCATACTTGTGGTATACCTCCTCGTCCCCGCTCTTCTATGCTTGGTTAGAAGAGAGATACGTGAAAATTGCAGATTGATATGGCACGCTGATATAAAACACATGCCAGATTAACCCCACAATATCTGACATAGGTGATCAGTAAGTGCTGTATCTGTCGAGTGACACGGGTATGATAATCCGATAATCTGTGTGAAAACTGCGGCAACATCGCACATAAGCCGTTGTGGATCACGTACTCAAATCAAATTTCAGAAGTGTTTTATCGATTTGTATGTCCTTGCGACGGGTTGTATGTATTTATGGACCAACCGGTCCTTTGATAATCCGGACGCTGACAAGTCGGACCCTTGACAATCTCAGTAATCATAGCACCGAGCTCAGGCACGTCAACAGGGGCAGCTGGTGCTCCGAGACGTGTCATGGACGTCTCAACAAAGTTTCTCCTTTTCAGGTTGGGCCAGCTTTAACCACAATATTGTGGTAGCCTTATGGTGAGTGAGTGAGTGAGTGAGTGAGTGAGTGAGTGAGTGAGTGAGTGAGTGAGTGAGTGAGTGAGTGAGTGAGTGAGTGAGTGAGTGAGTGAGTGAGTGAGTGAGTGAGTGAGTGAGTGAGTTTTACGCCGCGTTTTATTCCAGCTATTTGGCGGCGGTCTGTAAATAATCGAATCTGGAAGAGACAATCCAGTGATCAACAGCATGAGCATCGATCTACACAATTGGGATACGACGACATATGTCAACTAAATCAGCAAGCCTGACCACCCGATCCCGTTAGTCGCCTCTTACGACCAGCAGTGGTTACTGGAGATCAATTCTAACCCGGATCTTCACGGGTATGATGAGGGTTTTATGGACGGGTGCTGGGATCAGCTAGCAATTCTACCAAAACAAAATAACAGTGATATGTACTTTAAATACAAATAACGGAACCTATTTTACTGTTGAGCAGGTGTAGGTGGAGTGTGAAATCTATCACTACGTTGTCCATCTAACCGTGAAACCAACATATCTTGAGGTCGACTCATTGTTACAGTATTTGTATAAAAGATTGTTATCAATCACGGCTTCATACCGGTACACAATAGCAATACAGGACAGGGCAACTCTGTTTTCATGAATCGGTCAAAACGCTGGATTAAACAGCGACTGGTGTCTTCATGGAAATATACACGTTTATGATGAAATTGATCACTGTGATCCGTGTATGTCTGCCACCAGGGCCTCTTTGTTGACAGTGGGTGGAATGCTATTGACAACATAATGTACAGTTAAATAGACCACTTTGGAATTCTTACACCGTAAAATACGATTTGATGTGATATTAAGTGACCGGATGATATATTTACGGGGTACGGGACAACTAAACAACCAATCTTCACACTACATTAATAGGAATAACTGCCAGCCAGAACAGGCGTATGTTGCTCTGAGTGTGGATTTCCTAGCTGAACTGGTGTAATTACAGCATGGAATGGGATTTGTATGACAACACCGTATCTACACAAACTATAGATGTTTTGGTGAAGTCTTTATAAAACATGCGTGTTTGATTTGATACAGCGCGTATGTCGTCCAAAGAGTCGACCCGTGAAGATCCTGGTTAGAATTGGTCTTCAGTAACCCATGCTTGTCGTAAGACTAACGGGATCGGGTGGTCAGACTTGCTGACTTGGTTGACATATGTCGTCGTATCCCAATTGTGTAGACCGTGGCTCGTGCTGTTGATCACTGGATTGTCTGGTCCAGACTCAATTATTTACAGACCGCCGCCATATAGCTGGAATATTTCTGAGTGCGGCGTTAAACAAACCAACCAAACAAAAAGTCACGGAATATTTAAGTCTAGAAATGCCTGCAGTGACTCGTTTGTAGCATGATAGGAATCTTTAGCCTTTGATCACGACACCCCTTCTTTTTTTGTTTGGTTTTGCAATTGCAAACACAACATGACACGTTTTTTTCACAGGAAAAGCATCAAAACACGCAAAATAATATGACATAAAGTCACATGTATTGACTAAATGTCACGAAAGATTGTAATAAAATATTAAAATTAGTGGGAAAGTAATTGAAGGTTTGGCGGTGGAATGTAATAAAGTTTTCTGTTTATTTGTATTTATCCTAAGGAAACTAGACGCTAGCAACACTCATGTATAGCTGCTCAAGATAACAGTGTACTCGTTCATGCATACAAAAACTCAATGCATTATTTCTGTGCTTATAGCGAATCCAGCAAGCGGCTATAGTTGTCCCCTATAAATGTCCCCTCCTGCATGTTTCTGCGGAGGGCGATGTCAAACAACTAAACAAGACAATAAGTCTCAAAGATGCACTAAGTTTTACATTATTAAAGGAGGGCTACGCTCGTGAATTTGGCAGTCCCAGCCAACTCTATTCAAGTTATTCAGAAACCAATTACTACTCTAATCCAAGTCTTACTATGTTATCAACCTAGTAGCTAAGGACAACATTGATAACATATCTAAACTGTTTTAGTTTCACTTCACATTCAGTTTACAACTTTACAACGTCCAGTGTGCCGTCGTACAATGCGATCTTAGCGCTAAGGTGACCGTAATTCCCTTACCTTAACATAGACTAAGGTAGTTTTCTACAACAGCGCCCAATCTGCACACCAGGCTAGCTATTCTCGAAACATTCGTAGCCCTACGTAAACTTCTTACGCCCATTCTTAACACAATGGCTACGATCAAAGTTAAGAATTCTTAGGGCTACGAACGTTTCGAGAATAAGGGCCCAGGCCCGAGAGCATTAACCTCAGAATATATCGTCGTGATTGCTTTAATGTTATAATATGATCATATCGACAAGTTTCTTTCTGTCGCTGTTTTAATTAAAGAATACGAGGTCGTCGTTTTGGCTAAACTTGTCAAAGATCGTAAAGGGCTACATGGGAGTTGCTGTTCCTGATACAGGAACCGTGCTGGTGCTAGATATCCCCTGTCCTCGACGAGTGCCAGGTTGCTGTTCCTCATACAGGAACCGTGCTGGTGCAAGATATCTCCTGTCCCTCTACGAGTCGTACGGAGGCGTGGGTTGGACGCTGTTGACTGACAGAGACTGTTTTCCAGAATGTATCGTTATGTGGAGTCATATAATATTTCTGGTCTCATACTAGAGTAAAATATAGATATGTTATAGTCTCCTTCATTCTCTGTTCATTGTCAACGGGTTTTCTATATTTACACCAATGTATAACTTGTTCTTGTCACGGTTAAGATGGTAAACTTCCTGTTTGATTTTAAACTTCAGCTCTTTACTATGGTACTTGGTACTTCTGCTTCAGTAGAATGAAATGCCACCTGCATTCATATCCCCGGCAGATCTGTGTATGATCATGTTATTAATAGCTTCAGAATGCTGTCCAGGAATAACACTTTAGATGGCAATGAACCGCTAATCTCCCCCACTGTCCGCCTCAAGTGATTTGATTTGGCTAATATTGACTCTCACTCGTGCACTTCTGTATTTCGGCAGCAATGAGACGTCGTTCAAATATCTGTAGACGCTGTCTGAGACGTCTAGATCAACACATTGACATGTATGGCAGTTGTCAGGGTCAACAAGTGAGATACAACATAAGGACATATATCGTCATGGACTGGGTCTGGTGTCACAACTGGTGGTTGGTTGAACAAAGTACTGGAACTCACGACGTTTATTCAAGATGACCCGCTTTGTTTTGTATTGGAATATATAACCACCAAGTTAGCTTTTAATATAGTGTGATCGCTTTGATGTGAGGGAGCACAATGCGCTCAACGTGATATACTTAAACTTTAATGGACACAGTTGTCTCCAGACACTGCCATGTACAGTGTAATAGCATTCGGGATGAGTGTAGTATGTATAACCGTCACAAAAACAGAAATAAATGCTTTCGACATGACTGCTTAAGGAGCGTTCAGCTTACTGGACCATGAATCTGAAACTTGAATTACATTGCTGTGTCTGTGATCAATTTTCCTTTCACACGTAAGAACATTCTATTTCACCATTGCAGCCAATGTCAAACATTTTGAAAATAATTCAATGTCGTGAATCGAGTAAAACAACGTCAGTCTTTAGTAGATAAGTAGTCATGACGTCAGATTTACATTCAGCTCATTACATTCAGATCAGCACCATATTGATTCGTGCATATTACAACAAGGAAAAATATTTGCGCTATCTTTCGGTCATATTTTGTATGGTGAAATGTCCTTCCCAATCATTTCCTAGCAAGCAATAATGGATCGCTTTATATGACATCCAGAAGTCCTAACTTATCTAACGCAAGAAAGCCTATAGTTACACCGCCCATAATTCATGTTTAGCCCAGGAATACATATATCAACACCGTTACGGCTATTAACATGACATGACAAGTATAGGGCACTTATGGCATGTATCGGATAGATAAGGTCGGTGGATACCCGTAACAGAAACAATACAACATGCTATGTCCACATCGGCTATCGGTTGTCCAGGCGGGTGTGTTAGGTGGGGCAGAAGTGGGTCGCTGGGTCACTGATACACGACAGCCTATGATTAGCCATGAAGAACCCTATTCCATGCAATACACCCCATAAACCGTCACATCGAGTGCTCAAACCGTTCAAACTTATGAACCTGCATATATTCAGAAGAACATGATATACAATATATTTTATTTTTCAAAACGTCATTCTATCATTCTATAGTCCCGATGCTAGACAAAGGTGGTTTATGTTATAACAATATATTTGTCTCAGTTCAATCAATACAAATAGCGATATAGATAAACATACAATAAATATTATTGAGCTACGGTTGTCTGTTGATTGGGTGTAAGTAGTTGAACCTGGATCAGGCAAACGAGTGAGTGAGTGAGTTTGGTTTACGCCGCTTTAGCAATATTCCAACAAGATCACGGCGGGGGACACCAGAAATGGGCTTCACACATTGTACCCATGTGGAGAATCGAACCCGGGTCTTCGGCCTGACGAGCGAACGCCTTAACCACTAGGCTACCCCACTGCTCCCTGACAAACGAGTGAGTGAGGACATGAAGTATGTTCCACTAATCAGGGATCAATGGAAGATCGAAACCTCATTCATCCGGTACCGAATCCTGGTGGTTACAGAGACCTGGGTTCGATTCCCCATTGTTTAAGTTTATTATCTTTTCCCTGTCGTGATATGGCTTGATGTTTACAAACAGCGGCGTAAAAGCATACTCACTCACTCACAAAATCAATGAGAATGTGTTGGTGTGGTGCTTGACGCCACAGTAAGCAATATTCAAGTGATGTGAGATGACCTATAGATAAATGTGGATCACGCAAACCAGTGACTGATACAATGAACAACGATCCAAGTTGTCGTGGCACGTTGATATGATGTCAACCAAATCACCGAGCCTGACCGAACTTTTGTCGTCACTTATGATACAGATGGGAAAGAATGTTGCGCCATGAACATACAGTGGATAGAAGTGTATGGATGGGTCCTGTAGACGTATTTCAATCCAGAATACAAGTGAGGGGTGGGGGGACAGGTATGAAGTATGGATCAAGACAAGGATCCTTACGATAGTTGTAACTAATGGTGTTTCCTAGTCACACCTGTTTCTAACTGTCTAAACGCACAATATTTCAGATAACAACAATTTATTGTTTTTTTCCCTTAACACAGAAGTGGGAAATTGCCTGACTGGGTCATTTGAGGTCATTATCCCGTCTGATGTAAACAATTTATCTTGAAGATCTTAGTAACCCGATGCGTACAAGCAAACACACCGGAACTGGCTCTAGAGCTTGACGCGAAGTCGACATACCTGATTGCATCGACGTATACAAATACATTGCGTGTCGGCATGGCAGTAATCTGTGCATCTATACAAAATACACGATAAAGATCGACTCAGTCGGCAAAAAGTAGTTACAATGGGGAAACAGCGATAACGAGGGGCAAGACTTTACAGTGATGAATAACGCCGACATAGGAGAACTGCCTATGTGAGGTTGTAATGCCTTTACACATATAATTCCGCTGGGATAATTATACCACTTAATTAACAATACAATTCAAAAGATTTTGTGTACTTAATAATAATACTAAACACATTGGAATTCATTTCACTTGGCGCAGAACTGAAGCGATTATGTTCATAGTTACTGATTTGTCAACCCAAGTGAGTGAGTGAGCGCGCGAGTGAGTGAGTAAGTGGAAATTATAAAACATATATATTTCAGATACTAGTATATCCCGATGTGTCAGCTGAATTTCTGAAGAAGTCATGCAAATCCTAGAATATATATTGATATCGGTAAGGCAACTGAATGAAAGTAGAAATATACATGTTAATAGCATTGAGACTGGAAAACAACCCTATTATTGAACTGTAAAATATCACCGCATACGAATAAAACTACAACATTCAAACATGGTATGTGATATTTGACTAATGACAAATATATAAGCATGTCGCATCATGATTAACCGCCAATATTCGAATTTTCATTCACAGTGTTATTGATAACTAAAAACAGCTTTATCTGAAAATGAATGATATAATTAATAAATATATGAAACAAAATAACACAGAACATTATAAAGAATAATTATTGTAAGCATCACATTATTAATGGAGAGGAAAATGTCTTTGTTATAAGGAACAGTTGAACAGTTTGAACTCACCTCTCCAAGCGAGCCTATATCTACCAGCTCTTAACACGGCAGTAAACAGCGGCTGTGTTGGATTTCACCAGTTTGTTTTTTGATTGTTTTGAGAAGTAAAGCCTCCCTGGTAACACAATCTCAGGTGGAACTCGACTGAGGGGTGGCTGCTCGGCGCTTGTGAAGACATTTATAATATTTCTCGACTGTTGGGCTGCGACAAGGCGCTGTGATAGGCCGCTCACTGTTATCAGCACTCGCTCAAAGCGCTATTGTACCTGTTCGATAATTAAAGGCGTACTCCCTCTGGTATATTTGCAGGACTTGGTGGCTGCTTAGAAGTCTTTGTGGAATCCATAAAGGCCTTATTAGCTCATGATTTTTATTTTATCGCATTCTAAGCGTTATTTATTAGCAGTTAAACCACGACAGCAACTATATGTTTACTCGTGTTTATATGCACTTCTTGTATTTTGTTATAGGTGTGGTAATGTTGTTGTTCCAACATGGAGCTGGAATGTTGATGTTACAGATGACAACGCTACAGCTGTGGATCCGTGACCTGTAGCGGGACCAGACCAACCAATGATTGATAGCAAGACCAACAACCACGTCAACGGACTATACTGAAATATAAGAAGCCAGGTCCTTCATTGTTTCCCTATTTCAATCAGCTGAAGTACACAGGGTACTTGTGACCTTATCAACACAACAATTGCCTGGAAATCATAACAAACATACTTTTTTCACTTCTGTAACACAATTTATGTCCTCGTGTGGACTCCAAGCCAGAGTAAACCCCCGTGTACCATACTTGTCATGAGAGTCGACTTGGAATCGGGTGGCCAGTGGGAGTGTTCTGACTGATCGTGCCATCGCCCCCACGGAAAGTCTCGTCAGTTGCTCATGTTATCAGCCCGTTCAAAGCGACCTTAGTGATAAGATTATCGTAACTCGTAATACTTAACAAGGGCTTACGGCAATCGTAGCGCTAAGATCGCTCTGTGGAACGGGCACACGGCCTAGATTTTCGAAACAATCTTAAAGCTAAGATCGGAAAGTTTCCATATTGTATCTTTGGGCGTAAGTGGTAAAGATTAATCTTGAAATCACATCGAAAATCTATGCCTGGTAATCTGTTGGCCCAGGCTCAATATAGAACTTGCAGAAAATCATGAGTTGACACATTGCTCACTGCAACATAAAACAACATTCACTCGTTCCATGTGCTTCATACTGTGTATCTTGGCAACTAATCTGCTGATTTATTACTAGCAGCGACGCAATAAAATAGATCAGTGAATGAAGTATACTTGCCCACAGCGCCAGTGGACAGTAGGGAGGGCCTGTAGCGCGGGGGTGGGAACTGGGGTGGTGACGTCGGGGCCACCAATGGATTCCTTTCTGATCTCCTGAATATGTGATGCATCGATTTTACGCTATATAACTCTAGATCGCGCTCAGTAAGAGATACGCAGGTGTTCGGGGTGTTAGCTAACGGCTGTAGCCAGTACTCGGTCACCCCGATAAGACGAACAGTTCTCCGCTGTGTTTGTTTAGGAATTGTTTATAATTACTGCCAAAGACGCTGACACCTCAGATAAAAATGATGAATGTGAAGTCATTTAGTCATGCTGGCTGGGATAAAGCTTAACTTCACCTTTACGCCTGTAGCTTATGTCCGACGTGTATTTCGATACTATTTACCTGGATACGAGTGTGTATAGTTGGGATTAGTGTGAAAGGAGGGGCAGCTCCACATAGGGAGTTTAATTATAACCCTTCTCTATCGGAATATGAAAGAATATCCTGCATGTGGCGGTGGGGAACTACCCGGGTTGGAGCCTGACACAGACAAACCATAGTTAGAAACAGTACAAGATGAACGGCTTAACTGTGGATTCGAACTGACAACTGACTCCACATTTGAGATTGGTAACTCTTCTAAACATGCAGTAAAGTGCATGCATACGTGTTTGGTTTGTTGAACTACATCGGAATGAGACTGCAGATTATTTGGCCAAAGACAATGTATTACATTTTGCATATTGAATAAACAGATTCTTGAAGATTTTGAAACCGTTTTATCGAAGACAATTTTATAAATTAGCAAGCATTGTTGAATGGTTTTATTTCCGGTCGACATATGTACAAATCTTTGTTAAACAAAACAGAGTATCAGTAATCAGTAACAGTAATACTAGTAAGGCAAAATATGGATGTCAACTTCTTCTTTACTGTATACACAACGTTTCTGGGCTATTCCTTGCCTTAAGTTGTGTATACAATAAAGAAGAAGTTGACATCCATAATATTCTGTCTTATACTAAATACCAACTTCTATATGTCTCTCAAGAACCTCAACGGTAATACTTGTTAATAACATTTATCGTTGTCAAAGGCGTGATGAGGTCATTCTTATACTACTCCAACTTGGACACTGTGGGCTATATGCCTACAGGAGTGTCATGGTTGTTAAGACGTACTTTTCTGAACGTGGCCTTTGTATTTTGGAGACGACTGAATGTGTAGAACACTACCCAAATCAGATGATCTGGGCAGTAATAGACTGTGTCTCTTTATCTGTAGAATAGGACATAATTTAGGTACCCTCTCAAATGGCAAAACAGGTTTTGTACTGTCATTTTAAATGATTTTTACATTCTCTCATGGTCTGTTTTGTTATTGAACGAGTATTTCATGTCTCAGAAATGAAAGTGACTGCTTAAGATTATAATTCATGCTATGAGGCAGAGATTTTGTCTCTAATTTATTTTCGTTATTCCATCATTATTATTTATGCACAATGTACACATGTGTCCAAATTACTGTTACGTATGATGTTAGAGTATGGTTATGTAATCTAAACTATTTCGTGTCGATGTTTTTGGATATGAAATACGTTCTGATTTTTTATTAAGCTAAGTCAATGTGTTGGGCGCAAATAGGTCTTCTGTTAGCCGACGTCGCCTACCACCACGACAACGTATCCATGATCCATGATTTAATCGTGGCAACTAGTTAAAGAAAACATTTTATACTGATCAAATGCTTAGTTTGTCATGCGCACGTTCTGTATGTTTTGGATGTACGTCATTTACTAACATATACATATATGTATATAGATATTTTAATGAGCAATAATGTTTTATTAGGGGCATAAAAATGGTTAGGATAATAATGATACGAAAACGTTTAATGATAACAACAATGACAATTGTGAAATTGTAAGCAATATGATTAACAAGCAAATAAATAAATAAATAAATAAATAAATAAATAAATAAATAAATAAATAAATAAATAAATAAATAAATAAATAAATAAATAAATAAATAAATAAATAAATAAATAAATAAATAAATAAATAAATAAATAAATAAATAAACAACGGTAAGTTAAGCTCTGCTGGATGTATAACTTCTTTGCATTTGTCCACGACTGTGTAGCTGGTATCAGTGCCGATGGGGTGGAATGCCGTTTGGTACAACACACACGGGGGTAAGTAGGTGACTGAATGGAGGGTCAGAAATATCTACACAAATACTTACCGTGGAAGCTACATGTCACTTGATAACATCAGTATCGGGGCTAATTAGACCCTCCAGCGGTGACGGGTGCAAACAAGCCCCTGACATCGACACACTACCTACTTGGCTCAAGTGTTTATCTGGAACAGATTAGTCTCCGGCAGACCAGGGGTGGAATACGTACAGGAAAGTACATTTAACTTCATTACTACACGTGATGTACTCTAACCAATGTGTGATCAATGTATGTGTTGTGTCTGTCAACTCTGTTACATAGCAATGTACACCGCCTGGCGAAAGATGTATATGTCCTATCATGTTTCATGGAAAATAAAACGAACATAAAATGGTTACTGTATATTAACTCCATCATATCAGTAACTCACAAAAGGTAGCGTGTAGGTATGACGTCTCAAGAGACGTCATATCTCAAAGTACGCCGTATTGAGTGAGAGTCGTGATCAGTTGGCGTTGGATCACAGACACGGGACATTCTTAGTAACGATTATGATTACCACGAGGACCAATGCACGCTCAGATTGGCGGTCATCAAAGACGGTCGTCCAAATGACCCTACATGGGTTCAGTGTTGTTGATGTTACGTTGAGCGAACTGGACATGGATGAACGGCGACTTTGTCTGGAGTCATGACATAATATCCCTTGTTGCTGTTCGTGAAGGAGCGAGTGAGTTGGGTTTAGCAATATTTCAGCAATATCAGGGCGGGGGACACCAGAAATGTGCTTAACATGTTGTACCCATTTGGGGAATCGAACCCGGGCCTTCGGACGATTTTGTACTGCCCTTGCCCAGTGCAGTGTTCGAACGATGATGTTCATGACGCAGGGCCATACCACGGGAGTGAGTGAGTGAGTGAATGAGTATGGTTTTACGCCGCTTATAGCATCATTCCAGCAATATCACGGCCGGGGACAACAAAAATGGGCTTCACACATTGTACCCATAAAGGGAATCGAAGCCCGGTCTTCGGCGTGACGAGCGAACGCTTTAACCACGAGGCTACCCCACCGCCCCAAGGCTCTGATACCGGTCATACTCAGAGAAGTCGAAGCACAGTGTGTGGTCAACTGATGCGGCGTCCTAACGCTGTTGCTGTCGTTTCCGTTGTGTCGTTCCTGATCTTGCCCTGGCCTGTGTACTGCCATTTTGTATGCAACGTTCAAACCAACGATGGCTGTACTATACAGATGAAGGTCCCTCCAATCTGACTTTGGTTGGCACCTATGTACATAATTATTCCTCTCCTCTCTCTTTTATGCATTCAGCTGGTAGATCTTTACTGCATTTTCAGTGATGTCTGGACAACGATCGATTGTATTTTAAACGTTAGTTGTTTATTTGAACCCTGACTTTAGTATGTTCTGTGTTTATGGAGGGTTTTACGTTAAAGAAACGATGCCCACTCAGAAACCAGTCAGAAGACAGTCGTCTGCTAGCGAACGTGGCCTATTTTCCTAGATTCATAGAAAGGTAAACACAAAACATTAATAAAAAGGTCATAAAATGCCATTGTATCACACTTGCAATTTCTCTACTTGTCCACCTACCTTCCTTAGCAGATGCGTTTAATTATCAATGACGTCATACACTTATGACGCGTCTGTTCTCTCTGTGACGTCATGTCATTGTCTCGCTACTTGCCCGGGAAGGAGGTGTAGGAGTTCCTCCTTCAGCTCAAGATGCTTGTACAGAGGCCGACATCAACAGACAAGCCATCCACGTTTCAGTACATCAAATGGGTAAGACACTCTGCTGCAACACGCAGAGAAGTGAGTGCTAGCCTGTGTTATGAGGGGCGTAGGGGTAGCCTAGTGGTTAAAGCGTTGGCTCGTCACGCAGAAGACCTCGGTTCGATTCCCCTCAAATGTGAAGCCCATTTCTGGTCCCCCGCCGTGATATTGCTGGAATATTGCTAACAGCGGCATAAAACTAAACTCACTTAGTCACGCTGTGTAATGAATCATACCGAAATATTTGAAACACGTCTGTAACTTAATAAAAACGTCATGGAAACGAGCTAAAGTTGCATTTAAATGCCAATGGCGAGTCAGTGCAGATAGAAGTATGTTGTGAAGAAATCTACCAATTAACAATCTGATCACGAAAGTATATTATTGGTGTTTGGTGTTTCTCAGCTGTTGACGTGCGGGATGACTTCATACCAACAGAACACGAACACCCTTGAAGAAAGTCAGGTACTACACCTTTCTTACTTGCAGCTGACTGTTATCTTAATGCTACTTGTAGATATGTAGATACTTATACTAGTAAGATAATACTTCCTTAACTTTTAGATGTATTTTTCAATATATACTAGGCGTCATTAATAAAGGGTCAAATGATATATAGCTAATGTAAAGAAAAGTTTCTCAGAAATAATAGAACTAAGAGCGTCATCATAATTTTAATGTGTTGACAAACGTAACACATCGTGACATACAGACAAAAAGTTCAAACAGCTCCAGCAAACATCAGTTATACAGAATAACACACCACAATGAAAATGACAAACATGAAGGAATCGGTCATTCTATATCGTGTGTACCCTCCTCGCGCGTCCAAGACACAGGTACACCTTGTTCTTATGCTCCGTATCAAATTCATAAAGAAAGTTTGCGGAACCGCATTCCATTCCTCTACTAGAGCTCTGCGGAGTCCTGGGAGATCCACTGGTGCTGGGTGACGTGTGTACACGTCGACCGAGTTCATCCCAGGCATGCTCAATTGGGTAGAGGTCTGGTGAGCATGCTGGCCACTCCATCCGCTCTACACCCTGCTGCCTAAGGAATTCCGTGACAATCCTGGCCTAGCGTTGTCGTCTTGCAGTAAAGAGGGTCGACCATGAAAGCCTTGCATAGCTTGCAGTAATGGTACTGCTATAGGAGCCAGAATCTCGCCCCTATAACGCTGTCCTGTAAGATTACCGTCGACCACGTGCAGTGGAGGACATCCAGTAGGATTTATCCCTGCCCAAACCATGACCGACCCCCACCAAATCGGTTATGGGTGGCCACAGTTGCATCTGTGATTCGCTCTCCATTGCGACGATAAATCCTCTGCCAACCATCATGGAAGGACAAATTGAATCTGATTTCATCTGTGAAGAGCACACGAGACCATTGACATTGATTCCAGCGGCCATGATGTCTACTCCATCTCAAACGCGCCTGCCTGTGACGTGGTGGACAAACTGCAGGTCGAGTGCAGCGGATCGACGAACGCTGCTTCTGGGCATTGTTAACATTGAAGTGTTCTGTCTGAAGATCTGATGAGTTAAAGAATCTGTTACGTAACGCAGTTTTAATCATGTGCCTATAATCTCGGACTGTTGTGACTCTGGGGCATACATATTCCACGGACCCACTGGCTTGAAATCTCTGCAAGAGTCTACCAATAGCACTCTGACTCACATAAAAGCGGACAGCAACCTGCCGCTGAGTTTGACCAGATTCCAAAAGGCCTACAGAAAGTGTAAAGGAACCGCGTCTCATTTCAAACAGGTAACTGAACAGTGAATGGCAGTGAAAAAGCATCCATGTATTGTCCCCACTTTCCATGGATAGAGCGACATGCACGTGCAAATCATTAACGTTAAGTGGCAAGTGGATTTACATATTGACAATTTGAATAAAGAATGTGCCATTTGTAACAATGTATCGGACGTTAAAGAACGTAATAATGACATTTCAACGGCTTGATGTGTTTTCCATACTGTTAAGAAGTTTGTAAAACAGTCAGTTGTATATATTTCAAATAAAAACGAAGATTTTACATCTTTTAAGAAATAGTGTTACCAATAGCTTGACCCTTCATTAATGACGCCGAGTATAGATACTTTGAGATATTTGCACTGAGGTTAAAGATTAAATTTGCACTAAAGACACTATAAGACAGACCATAAGGTTAGTATCAGCCCTATAAAACTGCAAATTATATATTCACTTTTGAAGTAGCATTGTTGTGCCGCTCAGTGACGGATAGTGGATACACGAGTCAGTTTTATATTTCTTACAACACTGATCTGTAGTAGTGTGCTCATTTGTCGACGGCGAGGAGATTTTTTTTAAATAAGATAATACTTTATTCCTTAGATAACAGATAATATATCGTCTTCTGCGGTGTAGCAATATTTTGGTATTAGATAACAAATCATTAAAATCATAACACAGTCAATGAGGGAACGCCAAAGCAGAAGCGTTTGTTACGTCTTCCGAAACGAGTCAAAATTCTACAACATGATATAATAATCGATGTTGTTATTTGATTTTTGTATTCCTAAAAAGATGTTCCGAGGACCGACTGATCAAAATGCTGTGATTTACACAAATGTTCTCTTTTCAAAACCGTTTCGTTTTAACTATTCCAGAAATACATTTAAAATTTGAAATGGGAATAGTCACACCTTTATCAGGACATCACCGACTGGTCAGTGTTTGTTGTATACTATAGACTGCTGTTGTATTGCTGGTCCGGTGGGGTCACTGATAACATGGAATAATAATCCAGGCATTCAAGGATGAAGATGAAATGGACGAGCTGGCCGCTGTAGCACAAGACGCGGGGATGGTGGAAGTGTCATTGACCGATACACCTACCCACCCTGCCCCTGTCTCCAGAGGTATGAATACAAGATGCAAAACACACATGAAGTACACACACTCTAGACCAGCACCACCGGTCATAAAACAAAAAGAAAAAGAAAAAGAAAACCCCAAAACAACATGTAATAAAAACACCCCGGAAACAAACCAATGTAATACACAAATCAAAACCACACACCTACATACAGTTCTTGTCCGTTCGACATATTATATACTCACTCACATAGTGAATTCCAGAAGAAACGCGAGTATTACAAACGTTTGAAACAGGAAATAAGACATAAACCAATCTTCCATGCTCAGATAACTATTGTAATGCCTACTAATGGAGGCCATACTCAGATTTTATATCAGCTTCTTTCAATTATTGAAACATTTCCCCACACACTCAGACGCCAACACATG
Organism: Haliotis rubra; assembly: GCF_003918875.1. NCBI lineage: Eukaryota > Metazoa > Mollusca > Gastropoda > Lepetellida > Haliotidae > Haliotis > Haliotis rubra. Next base: position 648,075 of record NW_025767105.1, read on the forward strand.
GTGATTTTACGAACGCTTTAATGGCAACTGAATGCGGGTACCGAAGTCAGTTCGAATCGGGCTGTTACCCACACACTAAGGCAGGTAAATGTGGAATTGTACTGAAATTTAGTACATCTGAAATTTCATTTAGACCCAGACCGCAATTAATAGCAAAGTCATACAATACAACAACAGAAAACAAACAAAAAACGGTTAACAGCCCCTCACAACTAATCCTCACTTGAGTCGTCTCTGAAGACCAGAACATAAACTAGTGGGTATCTAATACTATCTTCACCCATTCGGATTACCCACAGAATCATCAGGCTGCTAATTGCAAGATAATCATTACAAAACACTATGCACTGTTATGTTCAAGCGTATTGCATTGGAATCCAGGTCAGAATAGGCCTCCATTCACTATGACAGATGACTGAATTGATTGGGTGGTTGATCAGGTGCATCGTATACCCCGAATCCTAGCTCTCAATGTCTGTCATTGGATTGTGTGGCCCAGACAAGATGGGCATTTCTTGTACAGAATATTAGACGTCAAGACCCACATGGGAACTGTGTGGTGACAGGGACTGCCAAGTACATTATGAAATACACATTGTTCCTTTGTTTCAGTCAGTGATGGTGAGAATGAAGTCTTCAGCCTCATCATGGCCACGAAGAGAAAGCGAGACGAAAACTGAACGTCTAAAATGGAAGAGATTTCAGCTGGAGCTCACCACATTTGTTTCTGTGCTGTACATAGATGGATTGTCTGTTGAAATACACCAGGAACAATAACATCTTGGTTGTGTGTCTTTACCTCTGCGTGATGCTTGCTCTGCTAGAATTATAAATAGTATGATCCAGTGTACCTTTTAAAACAACACACTTTGTGATAGTCGCTGTTGTAGTGGGCATTGATCCCAACTTGAGCATTTTTCATACTGTGACAATATCAAAGTATTAAGCCTCATTCACATGGACACTTTTACTCACCTGTACATTAATACTTACATACCTATATTTACTTGTGCTGGCATGGGAACGCTTATGTTTACATGAGTAATATACTCCTGGAGTAAATGGACATAAGTAAAAGTATATTTGCTACACCTCAGCAGGTCAAGTAAAAGTATACTTGCTACACCTCAGGAGGTCAAGTAAAAGTATATTTGCTACACCTAAGGAGGTCAAGTAAAAGTATATTTGCTACACCTAAGGAGGTCAAGTAAAAGTATATTTGCTACACCTCAGGAGGTCAAGTAAAAGTATATTTGCTACACCTCAGGAGGTCAAGTAAAAGTATATTTGCTACACCTAGGAGGTTGCTACACCTAAGGAGGTCAAGTAAAAGTATATTTGCTACACCTAAGGAGGTCAAGTAAAAGAATATTTGCTACACCTCAGGAGGTCAAGTAAAAGAATATTTGCTACACCTCACGAGGTCAAGTAAAAGTATATTTGCTACACCTCAGGAGGTCAAGTAAAAGTATATTTGCTACACCTAAGGAGGTCAAGTAAAAATATATTTGCTACACCTCACGAGGTCAAGTAAAAGTATATTTGCTACACCTGAGAGTAAAGTATAAAGGTCAAGTTATGCACATACAAGTAAAAGTATATTTGCCTCAGGAGGTCAAGTAAAAGTATATTTACTACACCTCGTAAAAAAGTATATTTGACATACACCTCAGGAGATCAAGTAAAAGTATATTTGCTACACCTCAGGAGATAGTAAAAGTATATTTACTTGTAAATATGAATACTCTTGGAGTATTTTGGTCATATGAAAGGGTTTTGAGATATATGTAAGCATTTTATATCCGTGATACTAGAAATCACTAAACAATTCTAAAGTATTTATGAGTCAGTAAGTATTCAATACCTGAAGATACAGGTTAAAATTGATCTTCATGCCCATGCTTGTTCTAAGAGGCGACTAATGAGATCAGGAGGTCAGGGTTGCTGACTTGGTTATTGCATCGTATCCCTGTTGCGTTGATCAAAGCGCTTTGAGCATGCATGTACATGGGATGGACTATAGCGCTATATAAATACCCATGTAATAATAATCAGTTTTCGTAATGTCAATCACTGGATTGTCTGGTCCAGACTCGATCATTTGCAGACCGTCGATACATCGACTAGGAGGAGTGAATGGTCACCTGCTCTACGGTTTAGATTAGACAGAAAATCCCATTTATATTGGATGTATGCCTTGATAACATTAAACAATAATATAACGTTTCAGTGAATTGACTTGTCTTAACGCCACTCTGGACAATATTTCTGTTTAACACGGTGTGTCATTGTGGCATGACATCCCCAACAAAATCAGGCCTTCAAAGTTTAACGCATTGGTGAAACAATCGAGTGAGTGAGTGAGTTTAGTTTAACGCCGCATTCAGCAATATTCCAGCCATATGTCGGCGGTCTGTAAATAACTTGATCGAGTCTGGTCCAGACAATCCAGTAATCAACAGCATGAGCATCGATCTGCGCAATTGGGAACAGGTGACATGTGTCAGCCAAGTCAGCGAGCCTGACCACCCGATCCCGTTAGTCGCCTCTTACGACAAGCATGGGTTACTGAACATCAATATTCTAACCCGTACCTTCACAGGTGTGAAACAATCGAACCCATGATAGAATATTTCTTACACGCCTGTAGGACAAAGCTCTGCATAAAGCCCATACAACTGGTTTAGCATATTTTCAAGAACACATTAGTGAGCTGGGTTTTAAACCGTTTTTTTTTAGCATATCACGGCGTATTCAAACATTGCACCCATGTGGAAAACACGGGCAGTCGGCGTGACGAGCGAACGCTTTAACCACTAGGCTACCCCACCACCACCCAAGAACAAATTAAAGAAACTACCTTATTACGTACTAAACTAAAATGTTCATATACGAGAGTACTTCCAATGAAGTGGCAAACCTCGACGTCAAATTCAAAAAAACATTTCCTGAGTATAGGAGTTGTATTTAACACCGTGGTGACAGGAACGTCCCAAGTGAGGCAGGTCTTGTTAGCTTGCCAGTATGCGACATCAAGCTGTGTGGATATGATTGTGGACATATACAGTGGTGTTGTATGTGAGGTTATGGGGTCATGCATGTGTATCTATTTTCAAAATGTCTTGTTATGATTACTCTCAGGATATGGACAGTTGGATGAAAAAATATCTAATCATATGTTCATTACACTCAAACAAAATATTTCCACATGAGGCATCGTCTATCTTTGTTTATTTATAAACGAAGCAGAAGTTTTAGTCTTGATGTTATTTAGTGGTATGTGAATGTCTTAGAAATCAGAGTTATTTCCCTTAGATAAACAACGTGAGTATTGCTCCCGTCTCTCTGTGCACTGCAAGTTAATGAAGGGTGACACATACTACGGGATCGTCATAATGTAAGAATGCAGAAGTATTTAGTCACAAGTTACACATGCTACACGACAATCATTGTGGCATTATACCGTGTATCATCAAAATTCAGTATGCCTGTTCGGTATTCGATCAACATAAATCATCCCTTGTAATCTTGACAAGTTGCAGTTGACAAGCTTCTGTGGATGTACCATTTAAAATCTCTGAGCAATTTCAGTATACTATATATCTGCTACAATGAAGATCTATATTGTCTATAGGATCTTTATCAGCAGATGAAAATGGGCACATAATAATACGTAAATTATAATTTTGAAACATTCGAAATTGTAAAAATAAACATGCTGAGTTTTGCTACATTTGTTATGTCTGTGAACACTCAAGGCTGGGGACACTAAACATTCACAATTTTTCCCAGTTAGCAAATATGTCATATTGCCGTTAATTGTTTCGGATTCTAAATATGCTTTACCAAAGTATATTAATATTATGATTAAAGACATCACATATATGTTTCACAGATTATAAAAGTTTATTGCAATCATGTTCCCATGGAATCTCTATCTAATCTTTTTCCAGCTTGTCATAGAAAGTGTTGTAAAAGCTTGCAGATAGCAAGAGAGCGAGCTGTATGATTTATTCACCCAGTGACATAATAACATAACACTATGTCTGATGATGAAGAAATTCCTGACCTTGTTCTATCAGAAGCAAAGAAAGTTCCCATCACAATCATAACAGGATTTCTAGGTAAGATCACTAAGAACTAAGGAGGTGCTAGATTTGATCTCCTATCATTGGTTAAGAAGTAAAATGTTTGTGAAAACCGATCAGTAATTTGAATTATTTCTTTTTTCAACAGTCATTTTGTGACATGCAGATAGATCTCTTAAAACAAGCACTAGCACTGACTTCATATCATTGTACCTCAACAGAGTAAATCAGTCTGGTTGGTTATTCACAAACTGCCTTGATATAGCTGAAGTATAGCTGACTGTGGCATTAAATGATTGATCAGCATAAAAATATCCATAACACTGTTGGTGCAATATAAGGCCTCCCGCGAGACTGGATAGTCACGCATGGTGACTGGATAGTCCACGATAGCCGGTGTGTCAAGATTTGCTGTTTATTTAAAAATTAACAAATTATTAGGGCATATTTGAACAGTGACACTAGCAATTTTAAAGTTATTTCCACCCTGACAACCACAATCATCAAATTCTCATCCAATTTATGTGGATAATTATCACCCTGCTGCTTACCTGTATTGGGAGTTTTGTCGGATGTTAAACAATCCTCCCAAACTATCTTCATGCCTTAGATCAAATTGTTGGAACCCTGTTGGTATTCCAGTACCCCATGCTAAAGCACCAACTAAAACGAGGATAAGGGGGACACAATGTGTGACCTGGTTGTGTTTGTGTCATGTTAAGGTTTGCTCATGCTATCTACCATCAGCGTGTCAGACCCAGACTATTTGCAGGCTGATGGGATATAGCTGGAATATTGCTGTGTCTTAACGTAACACCTGTATAGTTGTAAAGAAACTTCTGTTTGTTGGTAAAGTAACTCCTGTTTGTTGGTAAAGTAACTTCTGTTTGTTGGTAAAGTAACTCCTGTTTGTTGGTAAAGTAACTTCTGTTTGTTTGGTAAAGTAACTCCTGTTTGTTGGTCAAGTAGTCCTGTTTGTTGGTCAACTCCTGTTTGTTGGTAAAGTAACTCCTGCTTTGTTGGTAAAGTAACTCCTGTTTGTTGGTAAAGTAACTCCTGTTTGTTGGTAAAGTAACTCCTGTTTGTTGGTAAAGTAACTCCTGTTTGTTGGTAAAGTAACTCCTGTTTGTTGGTAAAGTAACTCCTGTTTGTTGGTAAAGTTCCTGTTTGTTGGTAAAGTAACTCCTGTTTGTTGGTCAAGTAACTCCTGTTTGTTGGTAAAGTAACTCCTGTTTGTTGGTGTAACTGGTAAAAGTAACTAACTCCTGTTTGTTGGTCAAGTAACTTGTTGGTAAAGTAACTCCTGTTTGTTGGTAAAGTAACTCCTGTTTGTTGGTAAAGTAACTCCTGTTTGTTGGTAAAGTAACTCCTGTTTGTTGGTAAAGTAACTCCTGTTTGTTTCCAGGTGCAGGGAAGACAACTCTGCTCAACTATGTTCTCACAGAACAACATGGGAAGAAGATTGCTGTCATTCTGAATGAGTTCGGGGAAGGTTAGAGGGAATCAATGTCTGGAAATATTCATAACAATCAAGAGTTCCTTCAACAAAACACAATTGTTTGTTTTGAAGATATATGCATTTTCCATTTATTATGTATCTTTTGCATCTTAACCCCTGAATATCAACACGCATACATGCCACTGGACTGCCAGTCAGATTAGATATTGTGTGCAGAGACCCACCTTTGTATTTATAAAGGTTTTGGGCATACAGGAAAACGTGTCTGTTTAGAGTTAAGAAAACACAGGGTGCAATTGTTACTTCTAAGGCATACATTGCATAAAGTGGCTGTTGTACTGAATGAGTGCAAGTCCTTGGATGTTCCCCAGGGAGCTGAGATTGCAGTTTTAATGAACACTGATGCTGCCACTGGTATAATGCATATTAAAATGTCATGTGCTTTGAACATTAGTTGTTTTATGTGTAGTCTTGTGTTCATATTATGATAACTTTTCACATATAATGATTGCAGGAGACTCCATTGAGAAGTCTATGTCTGTTGGCCAGCAGGGGGAGCTGTTTGAAGAATGGCTGGAGTTGAGGAATGGTTGCCTGTGCTGTTCTGTCAAGTAAGTTAATGTCTACTGTTCTATCAAGGAAGTTGGTCTGTGAAGTAGGATGGTCTGTGTTTCTTCTGTCAAGGAAGTTGGTCTGTGAAGTAAGATGGTCTGTGTTTCTTCTGTCAAGGAAGTTGGTCTGTGAAGTAAGATGGTCTGTGTTTCTTCTGTCAAGGAAGTTGGTCTGTGAAGTAAGATGGTCTGTGTTTCTTCTGTGAAGGAAGTTGGTCTGTGAAGTAAGATGGTCTGTGTTTCTTCTGTCAAGGAAGTTGGTCTGTGAAGTAAGATGGTCTGTGTTTCTTCTGTCAAGGAAGTTGGTCTGTGAAGTAAGATGATCTGTGTTTCTTCTGTCAAGGAAGTTGGTCTGTGAAGTAAGATGGTCTGTGTTTCTTCTGTCAAGGAAGTTGGTCTGTGAAGTAAGATGGTCTGTGTTTCTTCTGTCAAGGAAGTTGGTCTGTGAAGTAGGATGGTCTGTGTTTCTTCTGTCAAGGAAGTTGGTCTGTGAAGTAGGATGGTCTGTGTTTCTTCTGTCAAGGAAGTTGGTCTGTGAAGTAAGATGGTCTGTGTTTCTTCTGTCAAGGAAGTTGGTCTGTGAAGTAAGATGGTCTGTGTTTCTTCTGTCAAGGAAGTTGGTCTGTGGAGTAAGATGATCTGTGTTTCTTCTGTCAAGTAATGGAGAGACTGTTTTATATTCTGGGTGGCAGTCCTAAACATGGGTTATTGGAAGACATAGAATATTCCACTCAAACTCAACATGTTTTCTCATAAACCATTTACCAGGACCTGCAGCATCTCCAGCAAAAAGTAGCCTCTCTTTTCGTACATCTTGGAGTTTTTTTAGTAGAATAATGAAGTGAATTTTGTGAAGTGAGTCATCTTGTTTGTGTTTGTTTCCTACAGGGACAGTGGGGTGAAGGCCATTGAGAACCTGATGACCAAGAGAGGGAAGTTTGACTACATTCTGCTGGAGACCACCGGCCTAGCTGACCCAGGTGACCATTAAGGATGACCGTGGGGATCACAGTCACATTCCCTAGTCCCTAGGAGTCATAAGACAGTCACATTCACTCGTCCCTAGGGGTCATAAGACAGTCACAATCACTCGTCCCTAGGGGTCATAAGACAGTCACATTCCCTCGTCATAAGACAGTCACATTCACCCGTCCCTAGGGGTCATAAGACTGTCACATTCACTTGTCCCTAGGGGTCATAAGACAGTCACATTCACTCCTCCCTAGGAGTCATAAGTCGGGTCACATTCACTCCTCCCTAGGGGTCATAAGACAGTCACATTCACTCCTCCCTGGGGGTCATAAGACAATCACATTCACTCCTCCCTAGGGGTCATAAGACAGTCACATTCCCTCGTCCCTAGGGGTCATAAGACAGTCACATTCACTCCTCCCTAGGGGTCATAAGACAGTCACATTCACTCCTCCCTAGGAGTCATAAGACAGTCACATTCACTCGTCTCTAGGGGTCATAAGACAGTCACATTCACTCCTCCCTAGGGGTCATAAGACAGTCACATTCACTCGTCCCTAGGGGTCATAAGACAGTCACATTACCTCCTCCCTAGGGGTCATAAGACAGTCACATTCACTCCTCCCTAGGGGAGTCATAAGACAGTCACATTCCCTCTGTCCCTAGGGGTCATAAGACAGTCACATTCACTCGTCCCTAGGGGTCATAAGACAGTCACATTCACTCGTCCCTAGGGGTCATAAGACAGTCACATTCACTCCTCCCTAGGGGTCATAAGACAGTCACATTCACTCGTCTCTAGGGGTCATAAGACAGTCACATTCACTGCTCCCTAGGGGTCATAAGACAGTCACATTCACTCGTCCCTAGGGGTCATAAGACAGTCACATTCACTCCTCCCTAGGGGTCATAAGACAGTCACATTCCCTAGTCCCTAGGGGTCATAAGACAGTCACATTCACTCGTCCCTAGGGGTCATAAGACAGTCACATTCACTCGTCCCTAGGGGTCATAAGACAGTCACATTCACTCTTTCCTAGGGGTCATAAGACAGTCACATTCCCTCGTCCCTAGGGGTCATAAGACAGTCACATTCACTCCTCCCTGGGGTCATAAGACAGTCACATTCACTCGTCCCTAGGGGTCATAAGACAGTCACATTCACTCCTCCCTAGGGGTCATAAGACAGTCACATTCACTCCTCCATAGGGGTCATAAGACAGTCACATTCACTCGTCCCTAGGGGTCATAAGACAGTCACATTCACTCGTCCCTAGGGGTCATAAGACAATCACATTCACTCGTCCCAGGGTTCGACCTGTGTTCGATTTCCCACATGGGTACAATGTGTGAAACCCATTTCTGGTGTCCCGTGGTGTGATATTGCTAAAACCAAACTCACTGCCACGCACGCAGGCGCATGACGCAGTGCGCACTCACTCACTCACTCACTCACTCACTCACTCACTCACTCACTCACTCACTCACTCCACCACTCACTCACTCACTCACTCACTCACTCACTCACTCACTCACTCACTCACTGAGTGCCATACTTTAACATAGACTTACAACAGTCACAGTGCTAAGGTGATCGTAGCTGCCATACTTTAACATACACTTACAACAGTCACAGTGCTAATGTCGTTTTGTGAGACAGGGTCCTGGTTCACTGAGCACCATACACTGCATGTGGGTTTAATGTAGAAAATGTTTCACAATCTGTTACGCCTTACTTCCACTGCAAGATGACAAGCCGTGATAATCTGAAGTACTGATCAATGTGATGCTTAACTGAAATGGCTCCTTGAGTATAAATTTATATTGTGTGAACAGATATAAAGCTGTTTGTATATTTGCCAGGTCCTATAGCCTCTATGTTCTGGCTGGATGAGGAGCTGTGTAGCGATGTGTTCCTGGATGGTCAGTGCTTCATCCATCATACTTTGTATTTTACCTGAGGTATCAAAGTCATGTCATTTATGATATCAGATTCAGTTAGCATATATATGAAATGTATTTTAAAAATATTTGGGTCAGTCTGTGTATTTGTGACATAATTAAGGCTTGAATGACAATTGAATGGGTACTTTTTCATTCTTTTTAAAATTTGGGGCGGTGGGGTAGCCTAGAGGTCAAAGCATTGGCTTGTCACATCGAAGACCCGGGTTCGAATCCCCACATGGGTACAATGTGTGAAGCCCATTTCCAGTGTCCCCTGCCGTGATGTTGCTGGAATATTGCTAAAAGCGGCATAAAACCAAACTCAGTCAGTTAGTCTTTTTAAAATTTGCACCAATATTTTATTTGAACATGTGACACTAATTTTAGGGTTCATGATGATGGCTGAAACTTAGTGTCAGTACTACAGAACCCCAAAAAGCAGATGGGACGCATCCTTCACCAAGCAATACATAATTGAAGTTAATGGCTTGCAACTTTCCATTCTGTCCATGTTATGAATCGAGTCATGTATGTCATCTTCTTCCAGGCATTCTGACAGTGGTTGATGCCAAGTTCTGTCACCAGGTGGGTCAGTCTGTGTTTTATTTTGTTCATGTTTTGTATTCATATCTTGTTACCAAAATTGTCTGACAAAGGTCAGACTTGTCAGAGGTAAGCCTGTAAACAGCAACTAAATTCATGTTAATGTACTGTTGTTTTGATTGACTGCTTGTGGTCCATGGTTTGATGTTTACATCACTGGTTTGTTTGGCTCAAAATGGATTATTTACATTCTGCTGTTATAGCTGGAATATTGCTGGCTGCAGCATTGACAACATTCAGTCACTGAATTACCAATGCCAATTTACATCACTACTTGTGTACAAAAATAATATCTTACAATGACAAAGGTTATCAAATATTTAGCACATATTTTGAGTGCTATGTGCAGATTTGTGTTATGTTGGTTACAGTACATCATACCTGAATCTTTTAAATAAACAAAACAAGTACTTGTATGTCTTTCGTCTTGAATTCAGTTTATCTTGTAAGATTTAACAATGTTATTTACCTAAAGAAAATAAGTTCAATTGAAATTAAACAAACACATGTACTATATCGATATGTTTCGTCTTGAATTCAGTTTATCTTGTAAGATTTAACAATGTTATTTGCCTAAAGAAAATAAGTTCAACTGAAATTAAACAAACACATGTACTATATCGATATGTTTCGTCTTGAATTCAGTTTATCTTGTAAGATTTAACAATGTTATTTACCTAAAGAAAATAAGTTCAACTGAAATTAAACAAACACATGTACTATATCGATATGTTTCGTCTTGAATTCAGTTTATCTTGTAAGATTTAACAATGTTATTTACCTAAAGAAAATAAGTTCAACTGAAATTAAACAAACACATGTACTATATCGATATATGTTTTAGGCCTTTGAATTCAGTTTATCTTGTAAGATTTAACAATGTTATTTACCTAAAGAAAATTCAACTGAAATTAAACAAACACATGTACTATATCGATATGTTTCGTCTTGAATTCAGTTTATCTTGTAAGATTTAACAATGTTATTTACCTAAAGAAAATAAGTTCAACTGAAATTAAACAAACACATGTACTATATCAATATGTTTAGATCTTGAATTCAGTTTATCTTGTAAGATTTAACAATGTTATTTACCTAAAGAAAATAAGTTCAACTGAAATTAAACAAACACATGTAAATATCGATATGTTTAGGTCTTGAATTCAGTTTATCTTGTAAGATTTAACAATGTTATTTACCTAAAGAAAATAAGTTCAACTGAAATTAAACAAACACATGTACTATATCGATATGTTTCGTCTTGAATTCAGTTTATCTTGTAAGATTTAACAATGTTATTTACCTAAAGAAAATAAGTTCAACTGAAATTAAACAAACACATGTACTATATCGATATGTTTCTTCTTGAATTCAGTTTATCTTGTAATTCAATGTTATTTACCTAAAGAAAATAAGTTCAACTGAAATTAAACAAACACATGTACTATATCGATATGTTTCGTCTTGAATTCAGTTTATCTTGTAAGATTTAACAATGTTATTTACCTAAAGAAAATAAGTTCAACTGAAATTAAACAAACACATGTACTATATCGATATGTTTTGTGAGGTTTATGTCACCAGCGCTTGCAGAAAACATTGCCGAGATACTTTGACCAATTACTGTTAACGAAGGTGAAACATTCTCTGCTTACCGATATATGTAAATGATTACTTGACATGGAAACTAAGTGCAATACCCTGTGTTTGGTTTACCCTTTAACAGTTTTAGACATGTGCACACAAGGGATCCCCTCATACTCATGTCAGCTGACGTGTGTCGTGATATTGATAACAGTTGTAATTAGTGAAGGACTCTAACGGTGATTCAGGTTTTGTTTGATTTGTTTCCAGCAACTCAGGGAACAGAAGGAAGATGGGGCCATTAATGAAGCTCAAAGGTAGAAATTTAAAAGGGAAAATTATTCCAAGCTAATATGATAAAACAATTTAGTACAGGGTTCGAAATACCCCATGTATTAGCGTGCCATGGCACAGTAAATTTTGAAATGGCACGGATAAAAAATGTTTTCGGTGCCCTTATGGCACGCCTAATTTTTTAGAGACATAACTCACCTTCAGTCATTTAATCCCCAAAACAAAACACTTACGCAAATGACAAACAAGCAAAATCATTTATTGACTTTATCGCCCAGGAAATCACTGGAATTATGATTGATGATGTAAAGAAATATGGGTGTTTTTCCATTTAGAGTGATGGGAGTACTGATAATTCGGTTATTGAAGAGGAAATTGTGCATGCTAGATATATTGAAAAAGTGAACCTGTCACAAAATTCTTTGCTATCAAAGGTCTTGGGAAAGCAGAACAAATGCATATGAAGCTCAAAAAAGCCATCTTAAACAGAAGACATGGGGTGCGGTGGGCGAGCTGGCTAAGGCGCCAGGCTAGTGATCCAGCGAGGTTGAGGTGTTGGGATTGAGCCCACCTGTGGCCGGGTGTAAAAACCTTGGAGTCAACTTTGTGTTCAGACTCTTTCAGTGTTGTCACAACCCCTAGTGTACAGTACACAACCCTGTGCACTTAAAAGAACCCACGAATCTGTTGGTATTTGATCAGATGGTGGCCACATGAATACGTGCAAACACCTAGTTGCGGGTACAGCAATGTGCAGTGAACATGGACAAAGTACTGTGACTATGTGTCCCAGTCCACCCAGCTGTGAATGGGTACCTCGTTAGGATGAGAAAGCCACAATAACTCGGTGCGCCTAGTGGCTGCAAGAGTTGTATACTCCCCAGGGAGTTGAGATTGATAATGCGATGTGCTGTTGAGATTGACATCCAATGATCGAGGGAAAAAAACACCAGCGCCTTGCGCATGCACTAGTGCGTGGATATGTGCGCTATATAAATATCCTATAATAATAATAATAATAATAATAATAATAATAATAATAATAATAATATCAGTGAAAACAGAAAACAGGTTACATTTGTTGTTTACTAACAATAAATTTCCAATGATCATCATCACTGCTACAGTCATTTATTCTAAAAACATATTGGCTGAAAGGCACATCTAAAACATTTGTCTGGTGCCCTAAGGCACACTTAGAAAATAAGTATTTCTATCCCAGTAGTAGTGAAGGACAGTGCTGTGGGCGTGGTATTGCCCATTCCACCAAGTGTTGTAGTAGGGGAGAATTATCTTGGTGCCCAAGTGAAGTCAGTGAATCAGTATGCATGTTATATCAACCCGTAGTGACCACGACTGTAAGATGTCTCTGATTGGTTGTTTCCAGACAGGTCGCCCTGGCAGACGTGATCCTGGTAAACAAGACGGACCTTGTCTCTCCAGCTGAAATAGACACTCTGCGGGACGAAATCAGGTGAAAATATATGTCTATAGTTATCTTCCGGTAATAAATACAGAAGGAGTGGTATCTATGATCTTAGCTTAGATTTGACAATTACTAAATGATCAGCTGGTTGTAATACAGTGAACATTTCACCACGTGTGTGCGAACCGTGTTTGCTTGTTATAGGAGGCCATGCTATCTCCACTGGTACAATCCTTGGTGTACATGACTATTCAGCTCACAAGATGTGCTAGATCTCTCCACACCTCACTGTAGTTAACAATGCTATATTCATGAAAGGACATTCATGTTCATGGTTTGTTTTGTACTTGTACTTGGTAGGGGCAGTTTGTTGTAAGATGTAATATAGCAAGTAAATTTGCCTTATTGTGAAATGTTCGGAATTATGACAAACATGAAATGAATTTCAGTACTATAGAACCAGATAATATGGATGGGTGTCCGAAGCAGATAGCACACGTCCTTCTGCAAGCAATACATAGATGCTGGGTGCCATTGTTGTAAATATTAGATACTGAAAGTTAACTATTGCCTGCAACAGTAAATTGAATAATTTTGTGTCGCCTGTCTAAACGGTGAATGATTTCTTTAAGACAGTTGTTTTTCTGTTCAGGAAAATCAACAGCTTTGCCAAACTGAAGGAAACAACTCGAGCCAAGTGAGTGTGTACATCAACGTGATGGTGACCCTGTCTGGTAATGGTGGCTGTGGTTGACTTTAGGAAACATTCAGATGGACTTCAAGCTTGTTCTGCAATAGTGAAATGGCACATCAAAGAACACAATTTTGAAATGATGTTATAATGTCAAAAAATGATATATGAAAGTGCAGACTGCCAAGGTGGTATAGACTTTTTATCAGATAATTGTTTATCTCCTTGTAGCATATCACACTACGTCCCTGTTTCCCATTCTTGTCTCCCTATGTGATCACACTACGTCTCTGTTTCCCATTCTTGTCTCCCTATGTGATCACACTACGTCCCTGTTTCCCATTCTTGTCTCCCTATGTGATCACACTACGTCCCTGTTTCCCATTCTTGTCTCCCTATGTGATCACACTACGCCCCTGTTTCCCATTCTTGTCTCCCTATGTGATCACACACTCGTCCCTGTTTCCCATTCTTGTCTCCCTATGTGATCACACTACGTCCCTGTTTCCCATTCTTGTCTCCCTATGTGATCACACTACGTCCCTGTTTCCCATTCTTGTCTCCCTATGTGATCACACTACGTCCCTGTTTCCCATTCTTGTCTCCCTATGTGATCACTCTATGTCCCTGTTTCCCATTCTTGTCTCCCTATGTGATCACACTATGTCCCTGTTTCCCATTCTTGTCTCCCTATGTGATCACACTACGTCCCTGTTTCCCATTTTTGTCTCCCTATGTGATCACACTACGTCCTTGTTTCCCATTCTTGTCTCCCTATGTCTATAGGTGCATGGGGATGGAAGGGGGAACTTTCAGATCACACTACGTCCCTGTTTCCCATGCTGTCCCCCTGTGGGTGGGTGTGGGGACTTCCACACCAATCCCCTACACCAAGCGACTGATTAGGACCCGGGGGTACACTCTGTCACCCGAGTGTGTGTCATTTATTGAGCTGGATTATTTCTAAACTGCTGTAAAATAACATTCATGCGTTGCCTACGACATACATACATACATGTGCTGTGGTCGGAGTGCTGCAGTAGACACCCACCCACACCTACTTCCTGGATTCTGGCTACAAAAAAACTTAATGTGGTTGAACAAACAAACAAACAAACAAACAAACAAAGACCCCACCTCAGCAGCTTGTTGTCACTGTGGACGATGTTTCAGGTGCAGTCTGGATGATGTGCTGGACCTGAACGCATACGGAGGTCAAGGTCAGGCAAGGTACAGTACATATATGCATTAGGAATCATATAAAACATGGGGCGGTGGGGTAGCCTAGTGGTTAAAGCGTTCGCTCATCACGCCGAAGGCCCGGGTTCAATTCCCCACATGGATACAATTTGTGAAGCCCATTTCTGGTGTCCCCCGCCGTGATATTGCTGGAATATTGCTGAAAACGGCGTAAAACCAAACTCAGTCAGTCAGTATAACACATGGCTGAATCCTAATGTTCTAAACGTCTGTCATCATTTCAGTTGTAATGAAATTTCAAATTGAAAATACCTTTGCACTTTAAATGATGAAACAATGTTCCTAGTCTCTCCCTGAGCAAATCTCATCATAGTACTGTTTTATACTGATGCCTTCATTTGTCATCAAGTGAAATATGTTGGTATATGCAAATAGACGATGAAGCTGTGCTCTTACTTTATGGACTACAGCTGATGGTAGTGAAGACATGGGTTGTATGGCTCTTTGGTTGTAGGTCCAATCTCCAACTTAGTACACAAATGTCTTGTCTTAAACTGTTTTGAACTAACACCTGCACTGTTGCAATCCATAAGAAAATGTGAGGATTTTTTTCACGTTTTTTATGATTTGAAATTGACATAGTTAGCCTGCTACATAGTTTTCCCAGATTAGTGACAATGTAAAATATTTTATATCTTATGTTTGTATTCAATAATATATCTGCGCACACATGCACATTTGATTTTATTTCTCTAGAGAGATTAATTGATTTTATTCAATAAGTTACATTAAGTATTGAAAGTAAAACATGGTGAGTCAGCTGTACTTACACTGAATGTTATATTGTCAGTATGGAGGAGCTGTTTGAGAGACGAGGCTTCAACAAGGAGGATCAGCACCACATTGACAAGGTGAGCTATACTACTCCACTATATCTAGGGATATATCTTTACATGATACGACCCATGAAGATTCTGGTTAGAATTGGTCTTCAGTAACCCATGCTTGTCATAATAGGCCACTAATGGGATCAGGTTGTCAGGCTCGCTGACTTGGTTGACACATGTAATTGTATCCCAATTGCATAGATTGATGCTCATGCTGTTGACCACTGGATTGTCTTGCCCAGACTCGATTATTTACAGACCGCAGCCATGTAGCTGGAATATTGCTGAGTTCGGGGTAAAACAACAATCAATCAATATTTCTCTAATACACAAAACAGATCCTCACTATGTCAAGTGTATATTTTAACAGATCCTCACTATGTCAAGTGTATAATTTCAGATCCTCACTATGTCAAGTGTATAATTTAACAGATCCTCACTATGTCAAGTGTATAATTTAACAGATCCTCACTATGTCAAGTGTATATTTTAACAGATCCTCACTATGTCAAGTGTATAATTTAACAGATCCTCACTATGTCAAGTGTATAATTTAACAGATCCTCACTATGTCAAGTGTATAATTTAACAGAATGACCTACCTGATAAGCTGTATGAAATCTTTCTACATATTTTAATGTGACATGTTTTTGAAGGTCACCATTGATGTTTTATGGTTTTGAAATTAAAACCCACAATGAGACCGTGGTTATACAGTACTACTACGCAACAAGCCAAGTACTAGTGATGCTTGTATTTGCTTGGATGAAACTTAACTGGACAGCCATTATTTGTGTCATGTCAATCGACGCAGGTTCAATACAAAGCTGTAATTGTTAATGAGTCCAGGGTATAAATTATAACAGAATGAAGTATAGTGCACTAATACAGGTTAATTGAGGATGCAGTCCAGCTGGCTGACAGACATATGTGTCAATAAGTACCACGTCTTAGACCAGCTACTGTGCAGAAGATGTGTATTCAGTGATGAAATGATATATCAGTTTGAAAATATACAACTGGTTTTTCCAAGAGGTAAATTCTTCAAACATTCTGTTATTTTCGTGAGTTCAGTCACACATATTGCAGGGACTACTTGACTCAGTGACTATGGTTTTCAGACTAATATATGTTTTGAATACTCAGCTTGATTTAGAAAGTGGTCAGATGTAAAACATGTAGCAAATTGTGAATGCCAATTTACAAATGTCAGGGGGCTACACAAAGTATATCATCTAGATTTCCAGTTGTCAGACTTCCATTTTTGTGGAGGGGCGGTTGGGTAGCCTAGTGGTTAAAGCGTTGACTTGTCACGCCGAAGACCCGGGTTCGGTTCTCCACATGGGCACAATGTGTAAAGACCATTTCTGGTCTCCCTCGCCGTGATATTGCTGGAATATTGCTAAAAGTGGCGTAAAACTAAACTTACTACTACTCATTTTTGTGGAAGCCGCAGTGGCTGTGTCAGCTGTTTTGGTCACTTTGGTGGTTGCGATTATTTACCTTGGAAAGTGTAATCCCACGTCTAGCATTTGTTAGATATGTTAGAAATAACATCATCTGTAGAATATTTACCTTTTCTTGTTTTGCTGTATAACTGTTATTTACTCTGCATGATGCATGGAGCTGTGTATGAATAGCTGTGTGTTTTCATGCTTCTTTCTGCCTGTGTTGCCATGTTCATGGTACAGTCAGCAGTCACCATGCAGTACTGCATGATGGTAGTGTTGTTGTTACAGAGTGTGCGGACAGTTACTGTAGAGGTGGAGGGGGAGCTGTCACAGTCAGCGCTTGAAGACTTCATGCAGAACCTGTTGTGGGAGAAACTGGTGAAGACGTCACAGGGAGACGTCACAGAAATACTCCGTCTGAAGGTGAGGGGAAACTGACGTGTCTGAAACTTTTGTTACAATCTTGAATGACTTGACGAGTGTGTCATGAGATATTGTGAGGGGCAGCAACAAGTCCGACCCTTCCTGTGATGCAGAATCTTTTCATTGAAAAAAGCATTCTCTTGCATAAGCCTATCCATCTGAATACCTGTCTTCCCCATCACATGATGTAGCTCTACATGCCGTCGGACACTCCTTTTAGCATGCATATGAGTAGTGCTGGCAAATCAGGTTGCTAGTGTTCACATTTCCTTATAACTACAGAAACGTTCCTTCTGATGTATAAATGTTGTGTCAAGATAAAGCCTCAGTCTATTTCAGTGTAGGAATCATCAGATTATTTTAAATATGTCTAAATAGTTTTGGCAATAGTTGTTAAATAATTCCACGTTTGACATTTTGTACCGAACTCTTGAGACCTACAGCCCAGTTAAAGCTGGGTAATAAGGAGCTGGGTATTACCAAACTTGTCCTGAAACATATGTTGAATGATATAAGCTGAGACAAGAAACACTACATTTGTCAAACCAAAACTTCTTGATCATTTGGACCTTTCTTACCAATCTTAAAATCTGTGTTACACAGATTCATAGCATGTACTTAATTTTGTGAATTTTGACTATAACTGTGAATGTTGTTACGAGAGTGTTTTTTGTAGTTTGTGATAGCATTGGTTAGGTGATAGTGGTTGTGAGTCACAATGTTTGAAGTTTTGAGTGTTACTTGTGGGTCACATTTCGCATCATGTATGTTCGGTGGCGGTGCTGTTTTTAGTGGTACGCCCTTTATGATAACGCTCCAGAGTTACCACCCTTGACCGGATGTTTATGTGTTGACATCGTCATGTCGTATGTTCAACACGTTTCGAGAAAAATCTAAGTGGTTAATGATACAGCCATGTTTTGCTGGAAAGTTCGAGAATCTGTGTCAGTATATAAAGGCTGGCTGTTGTGTGGTATGACACGCAAGGACTGACACACGGACTAACACACAGAATTACACGGGACTTTCGATATCACTGGAGTTGCCCATCGTTGTTTGTCTTCGATCCTTCGTCACATCGCCATCGTCTGACCCTGACACTTTGTGCCTGACTGCTCTCATTTGTAAACAAGCTCCATTTAGAATATCTGATCTCACTGTGGTTACCACGACTCAGGTGAGTTAATATTTCATATATGTGACCCATAACTTTAGATTTGTGACTCAATTGCATTGTACTAGAAATCTGTATTGTGATTCATTGTAGCTTGCTCATTGTTTGCTCAATATATTATTGAATATTTTAGACTTGTCTGTGTTATATTTTGCTGGTTCAAAGGGGATTCTTAAACCTTTTGTCACGGCAATTTATTAACCGTAACAATGTGTTTGGACTTTTTATTTGGTTTTGAGCTGAGTGTTCCTCCCTTTATTTCAGGGCGTTGTATCGATACAAGGCTGTTCAAGGAGAGTTGTAGTGCAGGCTGTGCATCAGTTGTATGACTCGCAGATGACAACGCCATGGGAGGAGGGAGAATCTCACATTACCAGGGTGGTGTTTATAGGTACGTATCACAGACTGAACTTGACAATCAATCAATCCAAAATCAATCTTTTCCTCCACACAATAGATCTCTATGTAATGATTTGACCACTCTTCAGTCAATGAGCAAACAATTTAGCAGTTAATGAAATTTGAAACATGAATATCCTGAGCGAATGTTTTGTTGTTGTTTTGTCAATTCCTGGTTAGAATACATCCTTGCCCTAAAGGCAACCAAACGTATAGGATTTACTTTCTTGGTGACTTTGTCGCTCTTAATATCAATCATTAGTTTGTCTGGTCCAGATTCACATACATCTGTCATATAGCAGTTGCTGTGTGTGGTTAGAATGAACAAACAAATAAACAAATGATATACATAATTTCAGTTAACACATACAGAAACATATAACATCTCTTTCCATAAAGATATACAAGATCCCAAATTGCTGTCTTTGTTCACTTAGAGTGCACCTTTTTTAGACAGGATTAACTGAGACTTACAGTAATATAAACATGTTGTAATGATTAATTTCAAAATGCAAAACTTGAAAAGATAAAATTAAGTTGTATCTCTTTGCTATCATTTGACTTTGAAACTCTAGTCGTATTTGTGTGTTGATAAAGTAGTCAGTTGTACGTGAATCAGTATGTTTGCCCAAAAACATAATAACTCTTAGCTGAGGATCACAATTTCTTCCATACCATTGCTTATAATGTCTTGGAGAAATATGTAAAGTTAAGTTAAAGATGTTTGACCAGTCATATATGTATTTGGAAGCCCGACTAAATTCTCAAGTTTAACACTGTTTTATATTTTCAGGGAGAAATTTGGACAAACAAGTTCTCCAAGATCATTTAACAAAATGTGTCCAGTCGAACAGATGATCCATGGCGCATCTCATGGAGGTTCGAACAGATGATCCATGACGCATCTCATGGAGGTTCGAACAGATGATCCATGGCGCATCTCATGGAGGTTCGAACAGATGATCCATGGCGCATCTCATGGAGGTTCGAACAGATGATCCATGGCGCATCTCATGGAGGTTCGAACAGATGATCCATGGCGCATCTCATGGAGGTCCTCAGTGTGACTTGTGTATACATTCACCAATCTGTGTATATCATAAACTGAATATGATGAATTATAATAAATTATCAAGCAATCGCATTTCACCTTGGAGTTGATTTCATCATGCTCAAGATAATTTTTGACACGGACAGTTACAAACTGAATACACTTTTTTGAAACTTGATGCATAGGTATGTCTCAGTTATATTTTGATTTAAGAAAGTAACATCTTAAGTTCAACTTTGTTTTAAAAATGAATATAGATTTAGTTTAGTGCTATGATTTGACTGGAATGGATTCAGTGGTGAGGCATTGTGTGTAGTTCACTGATTGCATGCCATGTTGATCTGTGAGGAATCGATGATCATACTTTTAGCCACTGGTTCACCTGGTCCAGCAACGATTGTTATCATTCTGTTTTGTAGATAATTACTGCTACCCACGTGGGTTGAGGGGATAGCCTCAGTTGTTTACAGTTGTCACTCCTGTCTGTCGTGTTTGTTTCTCTGTGTAGGAACAGTATGTGAAACCATTTCTTGAAGTTGCACTCTTGTGGTTCAGTAGTGGAGTGACGTATAAAACTAATATATTAAGTCATATCTTAGTGATGTTCAGGAAAATATACTCAAACAAAAGTATCGTAAGCAAAACCACAAGCAGTCTTGTAATTACATTGTACTTGAATTAGGGTCTGTACATTACAAAGATGGATGTTGAGGAGAGGTGTGCCATGGCTTCCATGCTCTTGAAGATGTGATTGTTTGTGGATCAACTGTGGTACTGGGATGCAAACATTTGTCTGGAACCACAGATTTTGTGTTGTGGAAAGAGCTGTTTAATGCTGCAAGATATCATTGTGACGTAGCTGATGGTTGTCTTTCATGCTGATCAAGATCTCTCCTCCCCCCCCCCCTCTCTCCTTCCCTCATGCACGGATGCACGCACTTGCTCACTCCTTCGTTCGACATAGCCTTGAACTAGACACAAGAAATGTATTCAGTACCAGACATGTGAAATGCCTGCCTCACAAAAAACAATAATACAGTCCCAAACTAGCAAACTGTTGTTGGCTTGAATCCCATGTTTATTCTTATGATCATTGGTATGTCAACCCCATTCATCCCTGCTTTGTAAGACACCATCACTCCCAAGTATTTTGGACAAATTTAGCCGCATGCGCTGATATTGTTGTTTAATGGTGATGACCACGCAAGCCAATTATTCTAATTCTTATTTCTAAAGTTATACTTTGGTAGGTGCTATCACTAATAAAGGACAAACCCATGAAGATATGACTGATAACTGATCTTCAGCCACCAATATTTGTAAGAGGCAGTTAGTGGGATAGGGTTCTTGACTTTGTTGATGACTGTCATCAGATCCAAAACAAATGATAATCACTGGAGTATCTGGTCCAGATATATTTTTTTTACACCCAGCCTTCATGTTGCTGGAATATTGATGAGTGCATGTGGAAAGTTGAAAAGCGTTTTGTTCCTTTGTAGATTTGCTGTTCCATATTGTTTAAGTATGTTGAGGTTAGGCTTTGCACCAGACTTTATTCTGGTTTTGTGTGACCATTGATCACCCCAAACACCCACCAAGGAAAGGTAATCTATGAAGCCTGGTGGAGAGCTCATTATTGGCTGTTTTTGCGTCTTTTCATGAGGAATGTTTGATTGTAACTTGCCCATGTGCGGATTAATTCTGTGGTTTCCACAGACACATACAGAATGAAGTTGAACACTAAGTCATAGCTATCCCCAGTGGTATGCCCTTCTAACTGACATTCCCTCCCCTCCTGGTCACTTATAGTAGTTTGAAAATCCTTTTTCTGTATTGAGTGTGGTGAGTTAAGATTTAAAGTCACACGGACAGCATACACTAAAACTGAAGATTTGAAACATTATAATATAACACTAAGGACAGTCCACTAGCTTGAGTTAAAACTAGCTAACATATATCTTTAAAAGTAGAAAATTATTTCTGCCAATACAATTCCAATTGGGCTGATCAGAAGTTCACCATCTAGGGACCATGGGGACTTACAGACCTTTGCTAGATGGACCCTAGCTGGATTACACTGTTGGCGTTTATACCGTAGTACATTGAAAATCCTACGATTAAAACAAATTTAAATTTACTGTGTGGTTACGTACCCTCTCAGGAGGACTGTATGGTATACACTGTACACGTGTATAGAGTGGAGTGAGAAATTGACTTTATCAGCTTGTTTCTACACTGATCCATCCCTATATAGGTTAGTGTTGTCGACATTAGTCCTTTGGACATTGTATTTTATATTATTTTTACGTTTGTACTTGATATATATTTTCCCGCCCTTTTCCTTTGTCTAACTTTAAGCTATGGCTAAGAATAAGTGCGTGCAATGTCAGAAGTTCATGTCGGATTTAGACCCCCATTCTCTGCATTTCTTGTTTTACTGGTAATCATTGTACCCTGCAAGATCGCTGCCTTCTGTGTTCAGAGTTATCAGAGGTTGAGTGGTTAAGTATGGATTCTGCAAGATCTCAGACTAAGAAACGTAAATGCTCCCCGTCGTCGGAGGCTAGCAAAAGTAAAAAATCGGCTTCGGGATCCCCGCCATCTTCACAGAGATCTGAATCAAAATCAAAATCTAGATCTAGATCTAAATCGGATGCATCCCATTTGGACATTTCTGCTATCTCGTATTTATTTGCATCGTTTAAATCAGAGTTGCAAGCCTCAGTTAGTCAGTCCATGTATGATATGGAAATGAGAAATGAGACCAAGATGAATTCATTACAGAATCTGTTTCATGATGGCATTATGTACGGCAAGACGACCGGTGGTTGCACTGACTGGGTTGACGATGGCAAGAGCCGGGGGGCAAGAGTCAGTTTCTGTGAAACTCGGGGGTGCTCTACCTGGGAAAGCCGGGTATCACCTTACGACCGGATCAGAAGGCCGTTCCCCACAGGGGGAGAAGCCAGGGGCTTCATGTGACAGGGACGGGGTCAACCTGGCTGACCCCAGGCAGACTTTAATTGCGCTCCAGGCAAAACAAGCCGTGTCCCTTGTCCCTGTGAGTAAGGCGGTCACGCTTGATCCCAGTCACTCAAAGCCTGCTACCTTATCCCAGGCGTGTGCTGCAGTAATATCCTAGTGGGACTGACTCCATGCCCTCGGCTTGCGTCTCCCACCTTGGGTTTAATCAACGAGCCACGGCTGCCACGGGGGTTAGCGGTATCCAGGACCAGCAGTCCAGTAGCCACGTGCCAAGCGGGATTTCCACGGGAGCCATGGATAATTTTGACATTGATAAGCCACCGTTTTTACCGCTTGTACCGGACCTCTCGGATTCGGAAGCTACTTCTATTTATCCTCTCTCTCAACCAGAATTCGTTATGAAGGAGGGATTATTGACAGTCCAGCCTATGGATACTTCGGCCGAAGATTTTGTTCCTGGATGGTCTCTTAGGGAAAAGGTTGAATTAATCCATGGACTTTATCCAAGCACAGTCCCGCCACAGCCTGAGGAGCCGGAACGGGAGTTACCAGTGGAGCTGGGATCGTCAGGATGTCTGCCGCCGGAAAGGGTTCCCAAGCTATCTCTTCCTCATTCATCGGCACTTAAGTCGGCGTTGGATTCTTACAATTTGAACCTCTCCAAGGCGACTTCACTTAATGCATTACCCAAGATTATTCAAAAGCCAGTGTATGCTATTCACAATAGACTGATTCCACTTTATGCTCCGCATATGGACAAGGATTTCGCACAGCTACAGGATGCTAGAGCTGCCAGGGATTTTCCTTTTTCCTGTTCATCCAAGGATCTCAAGGACATGGATGTCCCGTTCATCCTTGGACATACTATCCTATACCAACTGGTTTGCTGCGGGAGTCCGGGCATTATTACCACCATTATTCCAAGATTATGAAGGAGTAAAGAAGGACACATTAGTATCCATGTCAGCCGAAGAAGTAGCCATGGCACACTCATTCTTAGATGTGGTATATCAATCTATAACCGACGCAACTCACAATCAGCTGTGTACACTTGGACGTTTAACAGCCATGGAGAGACTTCACAAGTTAGATTCAATTAGAAGTCTACCAGAGACAGCTAAAGATGTTTTATTTCAACAGCCCTTGGACTCAGAATCTCTTTTTCATGGACAATGTGGTCAGGCTATTCAAGTTAAGGATGCTTTTACATCACGTAATCTGAATCAGAGATTGGCTTCAGCTTTACTGTCACAAAGCAGGAATAAACCTCAGTCCAGACCGAGGAGGGATGTATCTGCTACTATTTCCCGCCAACCTTCTCACAGACGTCAGGAGCCACTGCAACGTTCAGCATTTGACAGGGCAGGAGACTCTAGGTCGCGTAATTTCTCCTCGTCAGCACCATCTTCAACTCGGGGCTACTCATCCTCTAGGGGCAGGGGGTAGAGGCACCAGGTTTTTTCGTGGCACCAGAGCGGGATCTAGGAAGTTTTGACTCCAATCAAATAGTCCAGTTTACTCAGCCTTACGATTTGGAAATGCCCCTCGATTTGGAAACAGACTTCGAATTTATTCTACCGGTATCCCAATCTCCCGTAGGGGGTCGGCTAGCACAATATGTGGAGAATTGGACACAGATCACCTCGGACAGCTGGATTCTATCAGTCATAGAGAAAGGTTACATGCTACCATGGGAGAGTCTACCTCCAGTAACCTACCAGCCGGTAGGGAAACGTTTTTTCCTGCAAGGGGATCGTCTAGCGGGAGCAGTAACGGCCATTCAACAACTGTTAGACAAGCAGGCCATAGTGGAGATTCCACCATGAGACCAGTCATGCTGGTTCTACTCCCCGGTATTTCTAGTTCCCCAAGAAAGACACGGAGGAGATGAGGATGATCATAGACTTGAAAGTGTTAAACAAGGAATATTTAAGGAAACCTCCCAAATTCAAGATGGAATCCCTGACCAATTTGAGAACTCTTATCCAACCAAATTCCAAATTCATCAGCATAGACCTGAAGGACGCTTATCTTCATGTACCAATACATCCTCGGTCTCAGAAGTACCTTCGTTTCGCGGTAAACGGACGGAGATTTCAATTCCGTGTTCTACCTTTCGGAATTTCTCTAGCTCCTTGGCTGTTCACGGTGATCATCAATCCCATTTTAGCGTTCCTACATCATCGTCAGATAGCTATCCACGGTTACTTGGACGATTTCCTGGCACGGAATATAATTACTCAGACTCTTTTAAAACAGACCAAGTTTATACTCCACGTGTTCACACATCTAGGCCTTGTTGTACACCCGGTCAAGTCAGAACTAGTCCCCACATAAAAAATCAAGTATCTGGGAGCCATCCCAAATGCCAAGACGGCACGAATTTTTACACCTCAGGATCGTTGGTACAAGATCCGGACCAAGGTTTTCAATCTGTTAGCAAGCAAGGCCGCATCAATTCGGACATGGATGTCCCTGCTGGGATCTCTTTACGTCTATCCAAGATTTCCACGATGAGGGCAGGATTCATCTTCGCGAACCGCAAATATGGATCAATGGGTTCAGGGATCTGGACTTAGAAACTATGGTATCCCCTCCCTTCATGATTCGTCAGGAATTTTTGTGGTGGATGGTGGACAGCAACGTGCTTCCAGGAGTACATTTTCGTCTTCCTCCTCCAGACATCACTCTATATGCGGACGCCTCAAACTCGGGATGGGGCGCTCATGTCAACGAACATCAAGTTCAGGGGCTGTGGTCTCAACAGGAAAGCAATCTCCATATCAACTGTCTGGAGATGTTAGCGCTGGTAAAAGCTCTGTCTCATTGGTCTTGGAACCTGCATCAGAAGAACATTATGTTAGTGACAGACAACAGCATAGTAGTAGCCTATATAAACAAACAGGGCGGAACCAAATCATATCGTCTACTACAGATTACGAAGGAACTTTTCAAAATAGCAGATTCCATGAAAAGTCATATAAAAGCTCGTCACATCCCGGGAAAGGTGAATATTTTGGCAGACTCTCTCTCCAGACAGGACAGAGTGATATCAACAGAATGGACTTTGAATATGGAGGCTTTCAAACTCATCACGGAGAAATGGGAAACACCATCCATAGATCTCTTCGCGACAGCAAGGAACAATCGTCTACCTTCATTTGTGAGTCCTGTTCCGGATCCGACAGCCTGGGCAGTGGATGCCCTGTCAATCTCATGGGAAAATCTGATAGCATATGCTTTTCCTCCGTTCAAATTGATACCGGAAGTACTAGCCAAGATCGCCCAACACAACTGTGTAGTTTATCTGGTAGCTCCAGCATGGCCGACCAGAACATGGTTCACGGACCTTCTTCAATTATTGACGGACAAACCCTTACGACTGCCTTGTTGGGAAAATCTTCTCAGTCAGCCCAAGTCGGACAGATACCACAAAAATGTAAACCTACTAGCTCTTCACGTATGGAGACTATCTATAGTTCCCTCAAGGAGCAGGGATTTAATGAACAAGCAATTTCGGCTATCTCCCGAGTCTATCAGACCTTCAACGGCAGCACTGTATGACACCAAGTGGAATGTCTTCATCCAGTGGAGAAGAGAGCAACGACTACTCAATATTCCAGTCACCATACCTATCATAGCAGATTTTCTTATATATCTCAGGATGGTTAAAAAATTAAAACACAATACTATTGAAGGCTATAGATCAGCGATTGCTTCAGTCATGGACTTACAGGGACTATCTGTAGGATCTGATCATTCTTTACACAGGATTATTAGATCTTTCCAGATCAAGGATGTGTCATCGCCGTCATTATTTCCTAAGTGGGATCTATGTTTGGTACTACAGGCTCTACAGAAGTCTCCGTTTGAACCTATGCAAGACACTTCCTTAAAATACTTGAGTTTTAAAACTGCTTTTCTACTGGCTTTGCTACGGCTTCAAGAGTGTCAGAACTGCACGCTATTGACTTTAAATCTATTGCATTCTCGGAAGGGTATAAGATGATGACTTGTAGGACGGTGCCTGAATTTACAGCCAAGAATCAGTCGACGTCTCATGGTTTGTTAGGACACAGAGTCTACAGAATACCAGCTCTGCCTGCCCCTGCCTCTAGATCTGACAGATCAAGACTACTTTGTCCGATCCGAGCTCTCAGATGGTATATACATCGCACATCTAGTTTTAGACGGAATCGTCGTCATCTCTTCCTCTCCTGTAAAACAAATGTTAATACGGACTTATCTAAGAATACAATTTCTTCATGGCTCAGGAAGACAATCGCCTATGCTTACGGAGACTTGGATCAAGAATCAGTTAATGTTAGATTCTCGCCACACGAGATTAGGGCATTAGCATCATCAATAGCGGCATGGGGTTCAGTTTCAGTTGAACGAGTGGTGGCTAGTTGTCAATGGAAGTCCTCAAACACATTTATAATTTTTTATTTAAGAGATGTAGCCTCTTCAATGGAAGGCCTTAAGTCCCTGGGTCCGTTAGTAGCGGCACAACACCTTTCCTCCTCCTAGTACCTATTAAAAGGGGGGGGGGTGGGGGGTGTAGCAGGGATTGGATCATGTGTCAAGCATGTTACACACCTGGATTATACGATGATGGAGAGAAGATATAGAGACAGAAGTATTATCAGGTAGGTCACAGTTACGATTATCCCTATTATAGATACTAACCGAACTCAGGTGGTGGTTGAGTATTGAAAGGGAGTAGTCTCTAATTATTACGGAATTAATCTTAAGGATTGGGAGAATCAACCGGAAGTGACGTCATCAACCGGAAGTGACGTCATAGACCGGAAGTGACGTCACAGACCGAATATTGCCTGGAAGTGACGTCATAAATGGGAAGTTAGGTCATGAGATGACAGAATTCGGGGAAGTTGTCAATTGGAAATTATCAATATTAATTCATCTGAAGAGTAGTATAATTCGATTGATAATTAGAGACTACTCAATATTTGGACGGAAGTCCAGTGGACAATGATCCAATATTATATTTCACCAGTGAATTATTTACTACTAAGTCATAGTTATCCTTAGAGGATTTTGATCATGGAGAATAACTCACTAGTGGTATGGTATGCTTCAGGACTATTCTTCTAGGGAGAGCCCTCCATCCGTATGTGGGATTCAGGCAACCATAATCCAGAGGGAATGTTTACGACTCAATTAGGAACAATTACATTTATTGTTAGTAATTGTTAGTAAACTTACCTCTGGATTATGGGGTATAGGTCCCGCCCTTCCTCCCCACCTTTCCTCTAGTGTTTTGTAAACTGTATTCATAAAATTTGTGAGGATTTTCAAACTACTATACAGTGACATCTAGGTCAGGGGGAGGTAACTCTGTCAGTTGGAAGGGCATACCACAAGGGATAGCTATAACTTAGTGTTAAAATTTTCACTTCATTCTGTATGTGTCTGTGGAAACCACAGAATAAGGCAACCATAATCCAGAGGTAAGTTTACTAACAATTACTAACAATAAATGTAATTGTTCCTTTTTGTATGTCCAGTATTTACCCATCAGCAAATCCAGTATTGTTGTTTCATTTGACCAACTGGTGACCTTCCACTTTATGCGTTACATTGATACTTTACTAAAAGTAGTACTGAAATGATTATATTATTGAGGTAAGTATCAGAATGGATATGCAGTATGTACGCACTCCGCGAGGCAAAGTTCATTTGTAGTGTTTGTACCAAGGTCAGGAACCATGCGTTATACACTCTTAAAAAAAAAGACAAAAAGCAACGCACATGCGTTTTCAGCAGTTCCTTTCGATATATTTTGGCAGCAATCGACAAATCCTATGTTTGAATCCCGTTAATCATCACGTGGTTGTTGTTGATTGAGCGCAAACGCATCCCAAAATGTGTTTGTAAACGTTTGTCATAAATATGAAAACGTTACATGAAAAGATATTTTTTATGGATTAAACTTCTTTTTAATTTCTCTCACAACGTTTCGAGACCATTCCAGGTCCCTTCATCAGGTGAACTGGCAAGACTATGACGTCCTAACTGCCAGTTCACCTGATGAAGGGACCTTGGAATGGTCTCGAAACGTTGTGAGAGAAATTAAAAAGAAGTTTAATCCATAAAAAATATCTTGGACATCAATGTACAACTTCTAAATGCCACTGAAAGACATCGTTATATGAAAAGTTAATGCAGAAAAAGTTTTCAACGTAATGCACGTACAATGTGTGAGAAACATGAGCAGAGACATAAACTATAAAAAGGCCAAACCAAATTCATAATTTCAATACGGAATTTACGACTTAAACGAAGATAAAAGACTGAATGCTACTGACCGAAATATCACTATTGGACGTTCGATAGCAGGGGAGTCCCAGTCTGCGGTTGTACGACACTTCGACGTCCGAAACAGCACCATATCTCGATTATGGCATCGATATACCCGCTTCAGTTCGACCCAAGAAGAAGACCAAGAGTGACCACTCCTGCTCAGGACCGATTCATCCGGGTGTTTCACCTACGTCACCGATTTGCTATGTACAGCAACGGACACTGCAGGACAGGTGCCTGGTCTTCGAAGAATTTCCGACCAAATCGTGTGAGAGAAGCGGGAATTTGAACATATCGACTAAACGTTGGACCTGTCCTGACACGACTACACGGACAACGACGTGTCCAACATTCCGTGCAACAGTGTACAGGCATGGAACCCGGGGAACTGGCGACACGTTTGTTTCAGCTATGAATCGTATTTCCTCCTGCAACAAGGGGATGGGAGATAACGTGTCCATCGACGTCGATACGAACAGAGTTTGACAGGTGGCAACAGAAGCGTCATGGTGTGGGGAGCCATGTTCTACACGGGTAGAACAGAGCTAATGGTGGTTCAAGGGAATCTTACAGCAAATCGCTATATAGACCAAATTCTGCGACCTCACCTCCGTCCACTTTTCAACAGACAACGCTCGACCCCACACTTCTCGTGTAACAGGTGTCTATCTCGCCATTGCAGATGTCAATGTCCTTCCCCTGGCCTTCCAAATCGCCTGATCTGAACCCAATCGAGTATCTATGGGACGAACATAATCGACGCGTCCGTATTGGACACTTGCAAAACTTGCCAACGTGTTACAGGAGGTGAGGTGAGGTGAAATTGGGTTTAACGTCGTGCTTGAGAATATTTCGCTCATATGACGCGGTGCATGCGTGTGTATGTGTATGTGCGGCTGCTTGTACTAGCCCAGACTGAAGCTGGTTTTATAGTGCTAGCCCACTGAGATACCATGCCGCAGTGGAGCATGAATACCCCACTCAGACACATTATACTGACTCCGAGCCGACTAGTCCTTGTTGTACCCATTAATGCCGAGCGCCAGGCAGGGACCAACAAGTACCATATTTTAACGTCTTTTGATATGACGCGGTCGGGGATCGAACCCGCGACCTTCCGCTCTCTGGGCGGACGCTCTAACCACTATACCACGGAGGCGGTTACAGGAGGAATGGCGAAGAATTACCAAAGCAAAAAATCCGACGATTTGTGCAATCCCTTCCAACGCGGTGTCGAGCAGTGACAGCTGCAAGGGGTTGTGTCACCAGGTAGTGACCTGAACGCTCCATTGTGCAGTGAGTTTGGTGTCTACTGATATCAATTATATTAACACGAGTTGATAAAGTTACAAATATCCGAGGCTTGCCGAGGATATTTTTACTTTTATTAACGAGTGTTGAAATAATTAGTATGAGTAGAGACGAGGGTGAGATTCTATTTATCATCAAAAATCACTCTTCATTAGTTTTCAATGAAAATTGTACATATCTGAACACGGTTCTACCATTAGACTTGCAGTGCAGCGATGTCATAGCATTGTGACGTCATCAAGTTCATGACATCATAGCATTGTCAGGGCATTGTAAAAAATCTACTGTCAAAACGCTATCTCCTAGGAGATATCATATGATCTCACACAAGCGATATCTCCTGTGGAACACAGTTTTGGATGATAAATCACCATCCTAAAGACCATGGAGATTTTTGCTATGGGACTGTAGTACTTTTGCTACCTGCATGGACCCTAGCTAGATTTACATCATCACTTCTGTTGTTGGCGATTGTGCTATTCATGTATTTACAAAACAATTTTACAAGAAATTTCAAACAATTTTACTTCTTTTAAAAGAATCAATAATTAAACGAAATAATAATTAAAAGGGGCATTAAAAATAATGGAGCCTGATCCAGAGGGTGTTAGCGTTAGTGTGTGCGCAAGCCTCCCCGAAAAATATCCATGAGGAGCCATCCCTCTCTCCCTCCCCTCTCTCCAAAATCCTGGCTCCCCACTAGTGTTTTAATTATCCAGCATCTTTTATCTAAATTTTAATTCAACACATTGTTGACAACAATCGGCGTGGTATCTTTTTTTGTTAACACACTAAGTACACCACAATCACGCTTGTCAGTCTGAGGTATGACTTCAGAGGTCACCATGCCTGGTGTGTCTTCCCTCAGGGTATTGGTTATGCTAGTTTCATGCTTCACCGTGACGTTGGCGCTAAATGTGTATTTCACAGATGAACGGAAGAGTGTGCCCACATCGTACGTCTCCAAAGCCGTTCGTTGTTATTTGCACATTTCTCAGCCCCATTGGACGGGTCTCCCGGCGCCCAAGGGTCCCATCAGGTCTTACCCCTGACCCAGAGGTATTTCTCGGTTAGGAAACGTCTCATCCCAATCCACATGTAATCTGGCGTACAACCGTCCTTGATAAATTGGGGGTAATAAAATGGTATATCTAATGGATATGAAATGGTTTACCTGACGTCAAAAACATTTTGATGCTTTTGAACGTGTGTACTGTATTAAATATTACTGTGATGAAGCCTGCAAAACTTGCTGACCTTATTCCAGGTGGCTCTTTTGTTGTCTAACTTCACACACGAATCTTTCTGCAGTTGCATGAAGGCTTCATGTTTCGGACAGCCTGGTTACCAAAGGGAGATAATCATGCTAATCAAGACCACGTCGCCTAAGATTATAAAACCAACCAACCGAATACAAAACCAAAATACTTCCGAATGTGACTGCCAGGAGTTCTCGAATGAATGAGTCTCTTCGGTCGATATTACATATGTAATCTGCTTATGACATCTTGGCCAACACTATTGACTGATATCTGTTGTGAGTATTCCAGTTATCACTGGTATGAATATCGTACACTAAACGTAAAAAAACCAGTTACCCTCCTTCCTTAATGACGGAGGTACCTATATTCAGCTGGCGTTGTGATGCGTAGACCACAGGCCCTCGTGTCTTTGCGAGGATTAGATTTAAAAAATATTATTTTTGAGGTGACCGCTGACTCCAAATACTTCATAGTACAATACATCATGTATTCTTCCACTTCTTGGTCTATCTACGGTGACCCCAGTCTGTGGTGCTGAATAAGTCTTATAACCGTGATACGGAGGCATCCGAGGGCGTTGGCAACAGCATTGTATGTGGACCCCATCTGCACCATTCCAATGTCTCTTTTTCTCTCTTCAACTGTTAATAGTGGCATATTTATCGTACTTGTGTATCATACAATGCATTCTAGTCTCTCTTTATACCCTATAGAATCATTCTACAGGTGAAATGGATGCACATACTGCTTGAATATTGCTACGTTCTGGCGACTGATATTGCTATGTGTAAACAGGAAATGGAAAAATGTTACTTTGGAAGCAAAAATGTTAACAAAGATAATTTTAAACGTTCCTAAACACTTTTTCACAATATCAAAGACACGTTTTACTTGTTTTCACAAATGCAAATCAGCAGAAAATGTTTTATAAGACTGAAATCATAGGAATCATTCTTTTACATTTTTACACACTCAACAACAGTTGTTTTTTGTTTTAATAGTTTTAAAATGGTCACTTTAAATGGTTTATCTTTGTCTCAAAGCAGAATTTTATTTCAACTTTTTGAACATCTAAATCACTGTTATTTGTTTATTTCGAAAAATAGGACAATATAACTGTTCTGAAAAAGATGCATTTCACCTAAATATGAATGCATTTGAGAATATTTTTATTCGTGATTTGCATAAAGCTCTGTTGTTAAGCTTTCTTGTTTAGTGTTTAGTGTATTTCTCGACTGCATACTGGACCTTGAATCAAATGCTGGGAATTCTCCTCATTATCTTTGCGGCTGAATGATGGGTGTAAATAGTGACTACAAGAAATATACTCAAGCCCTTATAATTGAGGAAATACCGTAATCTAACCTCCCAAACCAGTGGTTGAGAGCATGACCAACACCGATGATCCCTATGAGTCAGCTCTGACAAGCTTGTGATACTGGGTATATAGTTTACAACTGAATTACCTGATCATCACAGAGCAAGGAATTCAGGATCTACTGAGACCGAGCCTTCAGCTGCTCACACAATGCACATATGTATCCATATCGCATATCCAACTGCCAGAAATCTACGGAATGCATTAAGGGTGTGTAAGTTGCAAACACAAAGTGGAGTGAGTGAATGAGTGAGTTTAGTTTTACGCCGCACTCAGCAATATTCCAGCTATATGGCGGCGGTCTGTAAATAATCGAGTCTGGACCAGACAATCCAGTGATCAACAGCATGAACATCTATCTGCGCAATTGGGAACCGAAACATCAAGTGGAAGAAATTTTCATTCTGCCGTGAACGAGTGAATCTTGTTTAACGCCGCAGTTAGCAATATTCCTGCTCTATCATGGCCACCCGATACACGTTTACAAAATGTATATCGATTTCGTAGATACTAGATAAATGAATGGGATTGAGAGGATGTGGTAACCATAGTTATTGTAACTGGTTTTCTTTAACCCTACCTCGAGTGAGTGAGTGAGTTTATTTTTATGCTGCGCTCAGCAATATTCCAGCTATATAGCGGCGGTCTGTAAAACATCGAGTCTGGACCAGACAATCCAGTGATCAACAGCATGAGCATCGATCTAACCCTACGTCGAGACCTGCATAGACGGTACTATTGGAATCCACCTCAGTGGGGTCCCTCGTCACAAATATGGCCACCAATGCTACAGACATAAGAATATGTAACTACGTAACACGCTTATATAAAATGAAAAATTCAAATTTTGTTGAGAACAATGTTGTATTACATTGCAGCCATGCTAATCCACGTGAAAATGTGGACATATAACATCTGGCAGTCCTGTATTGAAATAATGATTGAAACGAACGTTTTGAATCTTGTAACACTTTTTCCTTTATTAGAAGATTTCTTGTGTCACCTCTGGCTTCAAGACCTTCGTCAAAACACATGACATCTTTCTGTAAAAATTATGCAGACATGTATATTCAAATTCAAATTCAATTTCCTTCATATGCCATGCATGTCTTTTTTATTGCGTGTGGAAAAGACTTCGTTTAACAGAAGTGCAGCTAAACTGCTATCTGAGCCGTTACCAACCCAAAACACACCAAAGTGTCTGCCACGGTGACATAACCACAATCATAATGCTGCCCATTAAGACAGTTTTACAACGCACATGGGTTATAAAAGCAATGATAAAACTATTGTGCCGACATCATGATAATTTTCGTGTTATCAGTTTCAAAGATGATTCAAATTTTATACCCAAAGCTTCACAGAATGTCATTCCGTTAAAATATCCAGAGCAGTTATGTGCTTAGCAAAACTGAAAACTTGACACTCGGGATTTTTTGGACTAGGTTTTTAATATTAATAGAATAATTTTGGTAGTTGTGCACAGAACATCTTGACATCAAAGGAAAACAAAAACCAAGTCTTACCGAAAATCTTTAACAACGACAACGTTCATGATGTCAAGGTACCCTCAAAGACGAAGTTCACAGCGTAGAGAACAATTCGATTGAGGTCTTGGGTAAGGGTTGTGGCCTCCTTTAGCGTCTCTTACAGTCACACAACGTCTCCTCATAGATCTTAGAACGTTAGTAAACACTCCCCGAAGAAAACGTCGCCCTTGCTCAACAAATAATGTTATATATTTGAATAGCACTTATTTCCAATGAAACACTGGTCAGAAGCGCTTAACTATTAGCCCCATAACCCAAACTGCCCGAAGGCGCTAGAAGGTTAATAGTCACATGATTTATCCCTCCGGGTACCCATTTTCTGCTGGGTGAACAGAGGCAATTTTTATAAAAAACTCACTTGCCTAAGGTGAGACCACATGTATCACATGTGCTTCGTTGTGAGGCAGGACTGAAGTCTTAGAAACTCTCAGTAGGAGTTAAGCTGACAAACACGATCACCCATCCAACGACCTTCCGCTCTCAACTTTGCTTAACTTCAACTGATTCGTGGCCTAAGCTCTATGCAGATCTTGCTAAGTCTCTGGTAGATTGACTTACTGACGAACACGTCGATCCAACTTGTCCCAGGTGTGTCCGATAGGACTGAGGTCGGGGCTACGCAACGGCCTAACTAGAACATGAATAGAACTACCGTATGCGGTCTTGCTTGAAAGTCAGCCCAGGGCCATGTCTCTGCATGCAGGTCAGGTTGCAAAAGCTGATCCTGTCCTGGCCAGCATTAAGTTCCCTCGAACGACAACAAAGGGAGAACGTCCGTGTGCGCACTACGAACCCCATACGCTTCCGCCACCAAATCTGCCCACTTCACGGACGCAGACTTGTGCGTGACGTTCACCTCGCGGTACACTCGGGCCCTGCCGTCGGCAAATCTCAATGAGAATCGAGAGTCGTTGCTGAAGACAACAGAATTCCACTGTCTTAGTAGTATATTATAGATAAGTTTAGCACCACCGCACCGTCGGAAGTGCTGTCTTAAATTGGACCCTTCCTGGCAGCAAGCCAATTTTTTTGTGTGAGCCCGATAGGTTGCAAAGCTTTATATTTAGATAGTATTGAGGGCTTGCCCAACCTTTTCAGCAACAATCATGTGTAAGCCCAGGCTTTTTTATAATGTTAGCTTCGCCACTGCCTTTATGAAGCATAAACAAAGGGTATCAAATGCCTCGCCCTATACATGATGAAATGCAGATTTATGGAACAAACATGAAAGTCAACCTGAAACACCTAATTACAAACATATTACAAACAGTAACTTACATATTACAAAACAATGCGTGTTGTGACCTGTATATGTTTACAAGGTAACAAAAAAAAGAAAAAGATTCAAGTGCCCTATGTTGCTTTCTGAGGCAATTGGTTAGTTTGGGTTTTTTGTGTCGCTTTAAAAACATCTTTGAGGCTTGAGGAAACCCGGTTATCACCAATGGGAGTAGGAATTAATTGCATCTGATTTGTTTGTTACATTCTAATTTTGGGAGAATTATGCGTTATGTTGTCATAGGAATAACACTTCCACCAATCAAGTGGTTTCTCGTTCCTCTTTGACTTTGTGTCAGGATTTGTAGCTTATCACGTCTGTGTTCAAATTGATGTGAATACCTTAGTATTTGGTAGTTTGTATGAGCGAGTAAATCCACGAGTCAGGTGTAAGACTAGGATACAATTCTTTAGGCTCCAGTTGGGTTCAGAATTTCTTCTCAACGCTGTGAACAACTTAATTCCCTGTTTCACCTGCACCAATCCCTTTTATGAGTTATTACTACTTATTAGTAATAATTCATAATGAAGTATTAATTTCAAATTCTAATCCATTGCTTGGTAAAGGTGTGCATGTATATTAATGTTTTAACTAAAACTGGAACGATGTAATTCATGACAC
Organism: Haliotis rubra; assembly: GCF_003918875.1. Lineage (NCBI taxonomy): Eukaryota > Metazoa > Mollusca > Gastropoda > Lepetellida > Haliotidae > Haliotis > Haliotis rubra. Next base: position 685,045 of record NW_025767105.1, read on the forward strand.
GATTAATAATCAAACTAGAAATAAAATATACAGTAATGACTTTAAAAAAGAACGGAATACTACATCCTTTTGTTGGTGATCAGTGAGATTCAACATGTACACAAGGGTATTGTTCTGACCATATGAGAAAGAGGGAATACTCACATGGACTCTTCTACTAGTATTCCCACATATTTTGTTTCTACTTCATATCGATTCTGAGATCTCATGATTTCTTGACTTCTACCATGTATGTATCTTAAAATGTCTCTCAGTTAAATAGTGCTGCCAGTTTGGTTAATCCATTTACATTGTAATAATTCGTGTTGAAACATAGGGCTCTCACGAGTACTCGGGTACTCGGGGCCGAGTCGGGTAAAGCAGGACTCGAGTCCAATTGAATGGACTCGAGGTCTCGCAGGGAGATACCTCTAAACATCTCATGCAATCAAGATGGATGATCGTGAGAAAAAATCCAATGTCTGGACGCATTTTTATCTTGATTTAGTGGCCAAAATACGAAATGCCGTCTTTGTGGCGTTTCCCTTAGTTGCGCAAGCATTTGTCCTGTAAGCACCCACAATAAGCACTGTAAACCAGCTCAACAAGCAACGCTGGGGCAGTATGGTAAGTTTGATAGCAAAAGTCGCAAGCCTGTTGACAGGAAATGGTATGAAGGTATTACGCAAAAAGCAATGCTTCTGCGCGTTAAGGATATGCGACCATTAAGTCTTCTTAAAGGGGAGGGTTTCAGGGCTTTCTGTGAACCATTAAACCCAAATTACCAGGTCCCATGTACTGCGACAATTCACAACTACCTCATAAAGACGTATGAAGTTTGCAAGGAGAACAAAATATCAGTACCCAAAACAGTACCTGCCGTTGTCCTAACTACGGACGCGTGGATAAGCGTAGCCTCTCACGGCTGTATCACTGTCACTGCCCACTATACCTATGTTTGAACAACTTGTTTTCTACATAGATATTCAGTCGTTCTTATCCAGTGTATTTCAGTGTTACATATTCAACAATCAACACATACATACGCATTCAAAATAACATTCACACTTGGAGACCTGTATCCTTAATAGTGAAAGTTTTAATCACAATGAATACCATTGACGTGATCTCCGTTCAGCAGAGTTTCGGAAAAAGAAATACAATGTAGTGTTACTCAATAAATGGTTAGTCTTTAGTTTGAAACCAAAACTTTTTCACTATAAGAAATCTCAAATAAACATCAATCCTGTTTTACATATTCTTTAAGTTCCATAGTCGATCCATCTTTACAAGACACTAGTATCTAATGCAGCACCAATCAATGAATGCTTTATGTATGTGTCTTCCAGCTTTGGAACGTGTTTTGCCGCATTTTAACCGTGATTAAGGTTAATTGATAATGTGACTTATCGTCTAGGTGAATGTTTAAAAGTTGCTAATATGTCATAACTGCAACGACATATTAATATTAGATAATCTTGAAAGCGCAGTCAAACTTAAAACCAAAAGAAAAGAGAAGTACATTGATTGGTTTCTTTTCCCGGACACATCCAATCATATTACAACATTTACAGGCGTAATAAAGTATCACCGGCCCAGCTCATAAATATTAATCACATAATTGATCGCGTAGAACTGGGTCACAGTGACACTTACGTTGCCTTCACATTCTGTTTGCAATAATAAAAAAGGTAATAGATACTTCCATTGACATTGAATATCAATTGCTTTATTCAGGAACGTTTGGATTCACATATACATGTTGCATTATTCGTAGATTGGAAGTTGGAACAGCTACGTGTATGCTTGAATGTTGGTTTCAGATAAGCATCCAAATTGTCGGGTACTCGGGTCCGAGTCGGGTCTGACACCTCGAGTACTCGAGTCCCAAATTTTGGACTCGTGAGAGCCCTATTGAAACATAGCCATGTTCATCCAGTTGTCCCATGACTCTATATTTCTTTAATATACACCCATCGACACCCCATCCACAGATCCACAGATTCATAGGCAAAATAACTGATTAATGTAGTTAGTGTATGCTTGACGCGACAGGTCGGAAAAATAAAATAAAAGCAAAGATGTACATTTTATATATTTTTTATTTCTTGAAATACATCTTCGATTGAGATACTCGTGACAGAGAATGTCTTTTGTCTTGTCATGTTTATTGTACATGAAAGATATTTTCGACCTGGAAGCCCCAACTAGGCTGATCTCCTCACGTATAGAACCAGGTATTTCTTTTGTGTTGAGCTTTTGGTGTCTTTGGGATGCTGCTGTTTGGGCTTCATGACAAGTAATTTCAGATGTGTTTTCACTACATGGACGAGTCCAGATCTCTCTCTTGTAGCTTGGCTTTGTGGTTGATGCTTCCATGTCATTATTATGGTTTCCTGATCTCAAATGAAGGTAAGTGAGCTGAGAAAAGGGCTTTTGTCACAGCCTTATTCAAGATTACTCTGTTCATCATCACTATCATCAACCTTATCAGATTCCATATCATTATCTACTACCTTGATCATACTTATACGGGTCAGAAAGTCTTTCATGATAGGTGCCATGAAACATTTGATCCTGTGCTTAATGACCGATTGATCAGTGCTTGGGTCCATCTCCTTTAGACTGTCTAAGATGGTCTGAAACAAGGATGCCTCTGGGAAGTAATTGGTAAACTCTATGACATGTCCTGAGGAAGAGGAGGTGGAGGAGGAGGAGTGATGTCAGATATAGTCTTTGTTAATTCCATATCTGTCTAATTCGGATAGAGTGAGTGGGTGTGTTGGGTTTCAGGCCGCTTTTAGCAATGATCCAGAAATATCACGGCAGGGGAAACCAGAAATGGGCTAATTCAGATAGAAACGACTATGGTAGATTAACAGAGTTTGTGCTTTCTGCTTTAGTGAAACCTAGAAAAGAGTCCGTCAGTAATGTCTTCTCTTGTTCATTGACTTAAATGTGTCTGACAGAAAGGGAAACTTGCTCTTAAGTTGACGAGTCAGTTGCGTCGTCTGAAATGAGCGAAAACATTTGTGTGAGTTACACTCACCAACGAACTTCTTTCTGATTTGCGATGAGCAAACATCGAGAAACTCGTAATAGTGAAAACTATATATTTCGAGCTGTGTTGTTTTCTATATGACCATTCCATAACTGGCCACATTTGATAATGTAAGAGTGCTACAAAATTGCGTTTTTCCTCGACATGATATGATCCCCAATTGCAATGTTTTCCTTCCAACTCCAACTACTGTTTGGAGAATTGAACGATTATTTTCAGAGGTCTGTTTATGGGCAGTAGATAGCTGGCAACAGATATCATCCGTATTTTGTGTAACTACCTTTCCACAAATCTTCTGTTTTCTCCACTCAAAAGTGATGTCATTCAAACTTGACACGTCTCTTGATCATTTGTGGGATGAACTCGGCCTACGTGTGCACGAATGGCGCCCCAGATCAACTGTCGCAGGCATTGCAAGAGGACTGTGCCAGAATTCAACAAGGTCGAATTCAAAGACACACATTGGATCAATGCCCACACGGCGCAGAACAGTTCTGGGAGCTCATGGTGGCCACAACAGCTGTTGAAGACAACGCCCAAAGAACTAACACCTTCACTAAGTATACAAAATACAAATATGCGTTTCATTTTGGGAGAGTATATTAAATAAAGCTCAGCCTTCGGCAATTCACTGGATTGAACTGAAGAGTTTTTAAAGACAAAATTCAAAGGTAGTAGCAGATTATATCTACACTGTGGGCTGAAAGGGTTTGATGAAATTGAACAGAAAATGTTACACCATAGTCGCTGTCTAAACTTCATCATGTTAATATTCGCTAGATCTACGAACCAGGGCCCTTATTCGAAACGTTCGTTAAGAATTCTTAACTTTGATAGTAGCCAATGTGTTAAGAATGGGCTTAAGAAGTTCGTAGGTCTACGAACGTTTCGAGAATAGCTAGCCAGTATCTTATGGTATTAACTACTGAAGTTTGAAAACTGTATTTTGCCATTGAAGGTTTACGGACACGTTAACGATTGTACAGTATGGTGATGATGAATGTTGTTCAGTTGCCATGTTGATATCATCCTTCCATCTAATCACTATATATGTAATGGCCAGGTAAATCAAACTGCTGGTTTGAGGTTATAAAAGTAGAGTTTGTAACTTCTTTGAAGTTGCAGTTTGAGTCTTGGATATTTCTGGATATAATAGAGCCATATGATAGAGGTTTCAATAAGTCTGGTTGGTCTCTGGAAGCAGTGTATTTTCGTTTGTGCAGATTGTAAACTGTAATAGGACTCAGTTGGTGATACTTTGTTTGACCATTCAAATAATTTATGAAGTTCTCATTCACCAAATTTCCTTTAAGTCACTGGAGTTTCTAACACGAGCCCTAACTTGTATCCATTATTCTGGTGTCATTTGCAGAAAGGATGTTCTGTGCAGTATTGATTACATTTTCACTTATGTTGTGGTACTGATAATGACAGTACTATGGTCGTATGACGTAAACAAGTGCAGTCATTTTTAAGATTATGCCATACAATCCTCGATACATCACAAAGCTGCAATAACCCAATGTCAATATCTGGTGTAACATCCCTGACCGTTCAGACGTTGAATATGACGTTGAGGTATTGCGTTGCTACCGCCTCTTAACGTACGAAATCACCAATGGTCCGTGTGCAATGTGGCCTAGCATTGTAGTCAGTGAAGACTGGCCTTGTGGTCAGACGATGGTCAGCAAAATGTGGTACAACAACCCTGTCCAGGATGTCAGTGATGTACCGTTGTCCATTTAAATTTCGTCTGATCGTCACAAGGTCAAGTTTACAGTCAAGTGAGAGGCACCCCCACACCATCAATGAAGCCCTGTCAAACGATATATGCTCCAACTTATTCCGTTATGCAGTATTTCTGCGGCGCCAAGCACGAGCCTGACCATCAGTCATGAACAAAGGTAATGGAATTTCTTCCGAACAGTGTACCTTCCCCATGACCTCAAGTTCCAGTGGCGTTCATCTAGGCACTATGCTAGTCCTGGTGATAACAGCGGATGTCCTCTAGCGCTATACCTGGCCGATTTTAGGCGATTTCAGACCATTGTGTTGGACAAACGACGATGTGTTTAGAACGCTACTAGACATGAACGGATCACGTCTTGTGATTCTGAGATGGGCAGTTAAGGAGGCCCTATTTTTGCTTATCAACAACAGGTGGTGAAGTGACATGGGGTTTAACGTCGTACTTCAGATCATATCATGACGTGCATGTATGTGTATGTGTGGTTGCTTGTACTAGCCCAGACTTAAGCTGGTTTTACAGTGCTGGCTCACTGAGATACCATGCCGCAGTGAAGCAGCAGTCACCCCACTCAGACACATTATACTGACTCCGAGCCCATTAATGCAGAGCGCCAGGCAGGGACCAACAAGTACCATATTTTAATGTCTTTTGGTATGACGTGACTGGGGATCGAACCATGGACCTTCCGCTTTCCGGCGGATACTGTAACCCCTACACCATGGAGGTGGTCACTTATCAACAACAAGTTATCAAGCTGTTAGAACAGTTTACTGAAGCATGATATTTGCTCAATGACAGGTACACGTATTGCATCTGATGCTCGCCCTTGATCGCATCACGTGTTTATCTAAACTTAATCATACAAACAAACCTAACAATGATATGAATTGCTACATGCGATTAAAAATCCTAGGTGTTGCGGTACTATTTTTTCATTATTTCACAGATGAAGTGTTTCTTTTCGTAACATCTGACGTCTGCAATTCCTTTCTTTGTGTGAAAGAACACGCACATCTCGGGGCCGTAGGACGGGTCCCCGGGATACCAGGGGGCCCAGGTTGACCTCCCACGCACCCACTTGTACCTTCTGGAGCTCGGTTGTCGACGCATCCCGACCCACTTGTAATCTGTGGAAAAACGTTCAAACTGCTTGAGATTCAAAGCAACAGGCTCACTGAAAAAGTCGAGACAAGTCGGAAGTATTAATATACTGAACATCATTGAAAATGCACCAGTCTTAAATTGTCCATATTTTCATCAAGATGGATTTCAGCATGATAATGATCAATGAATATTACTTACATGATGTCGAAGGGCATGTCCAGTTGAAAAAGTGCCTTAGAAACAAATTCCTGTCCACAGTATGACTCTTAATTCCAAACTGAATCAACATGCAGCCACGCCATGAAAAAAGCGCGAATTTCATTCTGAAATCATACTGACTGAGACATTAAAAGCAGGTGTATGAGAACCGATCCTCATTGCTTCACTAACGATTGTGAAACGAGGACAGAGATGCCGAGGTTGGCACCAGCAGCAGGGATATTGGCCACTCCAACATCGTTAGGCTTCATAGACGACATCAGTAGACAGGCAGCACCCGTGACCTTCAATGACCTTGGCAACAACGTGTTACGACGCTCCATCAGGATCGCCATATTGACCTTGTCAATATCAGTGATTTAACACTGCCGACTGCCAGGACTGCTGCACTAGTTCAAGGTTGACGTGGGGTTCATCAGCGCTGACTCCATGCGACGCCGTGTACACGCTACAGGTCTCCATGCTCGACGTCCTTATGTTGGACCAATTCTGACAGACAGACACCGTAATGAGCGTTTACAGCCATTTTCAGTAAAGGTTACAACAATGACATGGTGTGGTAGTCACTGACGAGTCACGTCTTCATCTACGTAATGCTGACGGCCGACTACGTGTTTGGCGTAGACGTGGTGAACGTTATGCTGATGAGTGTGTGGTTCAGACAGACCTTTGGGTGGTGGGAGTGTCATGGTCTGGGGTGAAATAAATTACAATCACAGGACTGCCTTCATGGCTGTCAAGGGAGAGAGTTAATGCCCTTTATTACCGTGAGCAGATTCTTCAGAATCACATCGTGTCTGTCTTCAATCACCATCAAAATGTCCATACTTTTCAACAGGACAACGCACTGGCACACATAACAAGACTTTCCATGCAGTATCTAGACCAGCAACACATCCAGGTTATTCATTGGCCAGCACAGTCGCCAGATGTATCCCCAATCGAGCACACAACGAAATTGGTCAAAGTCTTTCGCGGCGACAACAGATGCTAAACATCCGGGAACTTGAGGCTGCACTACTGCAGACGGGGAATGCCATCCTCAAGAACTCTATGCGGACGCTTATTGACTCAATGAGGAGACGTTGAACTGCATGTGTCAATGCAAATGGCGGTCACACGCGATATTGACTTTTTGATTTGACCCCACGTGTGTTTGGTCCTTTCTGACTGTGGAACATTTAAATGAATGAGCGTCTTCTCTGTGTTGTTGTTTTTGTCAGTCGTCCATCTGTTATTATCCACTCAAAAAATATCAATTCCTTACACTTGCTTTTAATAATCTGAACTTTTATAAGTGGTGCGTTTTCAATGATGTTCAATATATAATACTTCGGATCCAATAGGGGTTTGAGCTATTATTTGGGTAGAAATACAAGCAGGGAATCTTTAGAGACCAGTGATTTGGTATTTGTTCCTTCATCAATCCAAGCATCAATTAATTCTCACAGAAATCTGCCTAGGCAATCGCACACAGACATCCCCAGGCCCACCCTTTCCTCCAGCACACCCCGGGATAATACCAAAACCAAACAACACACACACGACCAGTACCCACATATACACCGCCACTCATCACACATACCCCACCACCACCCATCACGCAATACCCCATCACCTACACCTCCATCCACGTACACACATTCCAAGTTCGCACACATATTAATAAAATCCTACCTTCCTTTCTAACATACGGTCGCATGCTGAGTATATATTGTTTCATGGACCTGGCCTTCTTCCTAGTGTTGATGACGACCAGATCACTGTGGTGCCTCCTGCAGCTGTTCCTGGCCGACTCCCACCCCATCATCTCATCTGACACCCGCACACACATCCCCGACCCCCTCAGTCGGACGAAATGCTCACGTGCTGGGCAACCTAAACTCCAATACAATATTTAAATAAATATAAGTGTAAATGTGGAACCTTTAACCATAGAAAAGAAACTTATCTCAAACTTCAACTTTACTTAATATCTGAATAAATTGACCCTCAAAGAATAATTACATGGCACAACGTAAAAGGAACGAAAAGCTGTTGTTTATTCAGGGAAGTAAACGTGTCAAACAGTTTGACTCATTTTATAGTACTGATAACTATGGTTAATCGACGTTAACAAGTACGGTCATTTTCAAGATTCTCACGCACAATCCTCCAGACTTCATACAAATATTAATAACCGAGCACAATGTCAGTATTTTGTGTAGCCTTCCTGTAAGATCCCCGAACCTCCTCTTCTTTGGTTGTATCAGAAGTTGAACCTGACCAGGGCCGTGGTTAACTTTTCTTTATAGGGGGGGCACTATCCATGCGAAGCATCCGAGGATTTAAGGGGCCCCCGGAATTTCTTAAAATTAATGCTCTCAGATGCAATTCTGAAGGTAAAATGGCTTCATTTATGTAATTTCCAATTTTGTATTACATTTCTTTTTTCCTGCTATGTTTGACCATTTTTTTGTCATGTTTTTTAATAAAGTTTCATTGTTCAAAATTGTAGCATTTGTATATAATGTTCTGAACTAAACTTTTAAAATATGTTTCGACATACATGTATCTGTACATATGCAAAACAACTGTTTTGTTCAGTTTAAGTGAGTGAGTGAGTTTGGTTTTACGCTGCTTTTATCAATATTCCAGCAGTATCACGGCGGGGGACACCAGAAATGGGTTGTTCAGTTTAAGAATCAATATAAAATAGTTGTATTATTAAATTCAGTTGAGAGTCCAGAAATTGCACGTGACATTTACATCATATACATGATATCTTCAGGTTTGTTCAATATTACTCACTCACCCAGTTTACTCATTGCACCTTAACAAGATAAGTCAGTCAGAAAGATTGCTATACATGTATTTATAATCATCCATGCATGAAATTAACACGTACATTTACAATTCCAAGGGAATATCAAAAATGATTTTGACTTCACTATACACTTTTAGCTGTATTTGAATTTCCTCCAGTCTGTCTTCCTAGAGTAGATAGTGCATGGACTTGGTATCAAATGTGTACTTCTGTGTGTGTGTGCAGCATGGCCAGACCAGTTAGATGTTATGTGCTCATTGTCCACACCTTGTACCTCGAAGAGAGGACATCGACAGACCTTTCACAAGCCACACTGCCGTCTGGTATGGTCACGAACACTGTCAGATCAAGCTACCACATGATCAATGGTTCAATTATATAGCATATGTTCATTGGGTTCATAATTCCAAAAATATAGCTGATAGTTTATATAATACTATATATTTATTTGTTCACCAATCAATGTTTGATTGTGTATTCATTGTTTTGTATGTTATTCTTTATTCTGTCTATCCTGTCCGGAGTCTAACCTGGTGTCACGTGGATTTACTACTTCTTCTAGTTAAGTCTTTTGTTCGTTAATTATCATTAGGTATTGCACACTATGCCTTCAGTTCATAGGTTTCCCGGTAGTCTATATCATTGCCCTGAATTCCTTATTTTATTTATTAATGGTTGTTGTAATCATATGTAATTAGGTGTATCATTCTGGTACCGTTCATCTGTCAGATTGGCTGCCCGCAATCCTTGCGTCTTTAATTGAGGTGTGGATTTCAGGGCTGCGGTGAGGGTATATTACTCATTCTCAATAATGGGGTGCAAATGCTGTCGCCGCCATGCTTCTCTTAAACTAATTAGCAAATGTTATTTTTAGTGTGGTTGAATAATGGTGCCAACCTGCCCATCATACATCATACATGAACAGTTCAATAACCCCCAAAGTATATTTGTTACAACTAAGGTAATAGGTCAGTTTGAAATGTTTGTTACTGTCGCCGGTAGCAAATCCTTACTTTGCTGTTTACTTAACTCACCTTGGTATACAAATACCTGGATATTAAACTCTGTCAAAAAAGAAACGCAACCCCTGTCCTCAGATATGAAAAATTCGTTTGAATGAAGTTATTGCTTCCAAACTAAATTTTATTCGAATGTATTGAAATTATACACGTAATTAATGAAGATTACCATCCAAACAACTGCATTTGTACGCATAAGTGTATTTTATTGCTTATTCCGTCACAACGCATGAAATGACCCTCATGGTGACTTCGCACAAAAAAACCACATGCAAATCATGAAAATGGCAGTTAATGTAGGGTGTATAAAAGCCCATGTGCTTTCGTATTATATTCATTCATTTGTCGCCGAAAAGCTGTGTTAAAATGCCACGATTGAGTGCTGCCGACCGAAATATCGCCATTGGTCGTGTTCCGCCGGAGAAAGTTTGGGAACTGTTGCACGGCACCTAAATGTTCACAAAACAACGATATCCCGACTTTGGAGCCGCTACAACAACTTCAATTTGACCAACGATCGCCCGAGAAGTGGAAGGCCAAGAATCACGACCCCTTCAAGATCGGTACATCCGGGTCCATCACCTGCGTAATCGGCATGCCCTACCAACCGTGACTGCCACACAAATACCAGGTTTGAGGAGAGTGTCAGCTCAAACGATTAGGAACCGTCTGAAAGAAGCGGGTTTACGTGCCTGTAGACCAGTTGTTGGACCTGTACTACGCCCCCTACATCTCCGCCGACGACTCAGGTGGTGCAACAACGTAAGGATATGGACTTTACAAAACTGGAGGCGCATCTGGTTTTCTGATGAATCCTGCTTTTTTGCAACATCACGACGGAAGAAAACGTGTATAGGAGACGTCATGAACGTTTTGCGCCCATCTGCGTCCGACAGGGGACAGATTTGGCGGAGAAAGCGTTATGGTTTGGGGATCCATCTCATACAACCAGAAATCAGACTTGGTGATCGTTGAAGGAACCTGACAGCCCAACGTTACATCAACCACGTATTACAGCCTCACCTTCTCCCGATTATTGACCAACAGACACAGATTTTTCAACCAGACAACGCCCGGCCTCATACTGCACGTGCAACAATGAACTTTCTGCAGAATTCCAACGTCAATGTCTTGCCATAGCCCCTCTAAATCACCAGACTCTCAACCCTATTGAACACCTGTGGATACTCTGGGTCGACGCGTACGTCAACGTCAGCCGCCGCCACAGACGCTGCAACAGCTCGGCGTTGCACTGCAGGAGGAGGGAGAGCCATTCCCCAGGAAAGAATCCGGCGTCTTATCCGTTCTTGTCCAAGGAGATGCCGTGCAGTGTTTGCAGCTCGTGGTGCTCATACGAGATACTGAGAAAGACGCCCCCCTGGTGACAAACTGGTGTCTGTGAGATGACTTTTGAAATGACAATTTTAAACATGCCCATCTTGGTTATTATTCTGCCAAATTTCAGACTTCTGTCTTAAATAATAAAAATGCTGTGTCGTCTTAAAACTTCAGATCAAAATCTCTAAAATACAGGGGTTGCGTTTCTTTTTTGACAGAGTTTAGTACATTAGGACATTGATATTCGTCAATAGTTTCATTTTCTGCAAATTGTTAGGCCAATGCATTCTTTTTAGATAAATGAATTTGGTCTAATGCCATGTCGCCAGTTTTGAGGAAATGTGCGTGACTAATTTTCAGCTTGACATGTACATGTGTAGAACAAAGCATAATCTTACCCATTCACTTTGAATGAATACAATTTATCTTTACATAAATGGTACTTGTCATTATTTGGGGCTTAGAATATCTCTCTGCATAACATATCTCAATACACAGAAAATAGTCCATGCGTAGAAATAAGAGTGAAATGTCCCTTACCGCCGCCAAATTAGCGAATTGTGCAAAGATACAAAGATATGTAGATTTTTAGTTTGCAAAATAAATTGCTCCAAAACATGCATATTATATCTTTATATGATTGTATTCAGTTTTCAATATCTTGAAATCTGCCCAGTTTAAGTCTATCTCAGGACAAGACAGTGTTTCTGAAGACATGACATTGTCTGAAATGTTCGTTACTTATATAGTGGTTTATATCTAGTGGTTGGAAAACTATTAAACCATGTTTCCCCCCTTAAATAGACGAAACATATGTTTTATGTTTGAACTTTCAGAGGATTTGTCACTTCATGGCATTTTGTTTCATGTGTATCCTGCGTTCCTAAAGTTTGGTTTCACACAGTTTAACCAATGTTTGCAAGTTCAGTATATGTTCTATCCAGCACTGTACTGGCTGGGATTATATAGTCTACCTTGCAAGAACACCGTTACAGAGTTAAGAAAACGTGTACTCATGACAGACTTGGTAATAAGGGCCATTGATATAACGAAAATTTCAGTGTTATGATTCTCTAAGAAGGTACCTATCTTGTTAGCTTGTATATTCAAAAACCTTCAGCTCTTGTATAATTCCGTTGGTTTTAAACAGCCCAATATGTTACCTTGGCAAAATAAATGATTTCACTTAAATACAAATGGTTGATTTATCAATATTTTTGTGAGCCATTTGCGATATGACACTCAAAAGAGTGTTAAATCAATACTTTGATGAAAAGAAAAATGTGTAAAAATATTCTAGGCTGTTCTGTTCATTGCAATAACATTGATAAAGAATGTATTATATCCACCAGCAAGATTCAGTGAGTGGTCAGGCTCTGTGACCTTGTTGTTTGTGTACATCGTTGTTCTCCATAGCAATGAAATGTTTGTGAGGGGAAGTCAAACCTCAATAGAAGGAATATTGCCGAGTGCATAGACAAACAAACATTTCTTAAACATTTGAAGGCCAGCACGATTTCTTGCCCTCCCGAAAACCCATTCCCTTCTATTGTACAAAGACCAACATTTTACTGTGAAAACTTTTGCTGAGTATAGACGTCATCCTTGTCATTTATAAACATAACATTATGCTTCATATAGATGTGACCGTAATCATACAATGGACGAAGCTGTCTTGTAACCATGGAATCTTTTCGATACTGATGGAGTCAGCTTCATAAAACAGTGAGTCATATACCAGTGAGTCATATACCAGTGAGTCATATAACAGTGAGTCATATACCAGTGAGTCATTTAACAGTGAGTCATATACCACTGAGTCATTTAACAGTGAGTCATATACCATTGAGTCATATACCAGTGAGTCATTTAACAGTGAGTCATATACCAGTGAGTCATATACCAGTGAGTCATTTAACAGTGAGTCATATACCAGTGAGTCATATACCAGTGAGTCATATACCAGTGAGTCATTTAACAGTGAGTCATATACCAGTGAGTCATTTAACAGTGAGTCATATAACATTCAGCAATATTCCAGTGAGTCATTGAACGGCAGTCTGTGAATTTAGCAGTGAGTCAATCGAGTCAGCACCAGACGGCGGTCTGTAAATAATCGAGTCTGGACCAGACAATCCAGTGATCAACAGCATGAACATCGATCTGCGCAATTGGGAACCGATGACATGTGTCAACCAAGCCAAGCAATATTCCAGTCATTAAATGTGTTAATGTTATTCCCAATATAAAAAGTAGCCAAGATGTAACGCGACTATGTTAGAGTTGGTCAAAATGCTTCATTTCACATTTGTTAATTTGATATGTGTTTTGTTTGTTTCGAAGGTCCCACAAAGTGTCAACGTCCCTTCTAGGATTTAAAACCGAATAGTATATTACGTCGTTATTGGCAATGTCAGATCAATAATCAGGACACAAAATATACAGACGTAATGCAACTGTGTTTTGATTGTGGTGCAAACGAAGATTCACACTCTCATACCATTCAGTTATTATAGTCACAACGTGATTTGAACCCAAACATAAACTTGTCATGCTACGTTACCTCGAGACCTGCATAGACGGTACTGTTGGAATCCACCTCGGTGGGGGCCCTCGTCCTCATAGCCAATCAGGTACCCCAAACATTTGGCGGCCTGGGGTGAGAATTTGAAACTTCCACACCCCTCGTGTTGGGAACACCGTACGAAACACTGCCGGAAGTCTGACGTTATCTCCAGGAGCAGGTAGTGGGGGTGGCTAATCTGATTGTGACATGTCACAACGGTCACAAATATGGCCACCAATGCTACAGACATAAGAATATGTAACTAGGTAACACGCTTATATAAAATGAAAAATTCAAATTTTGTTGAGAACAATGTTGTATTACATTGCAGCCATGCTAATCCATGTGAAAATGTGGACATATAAGCTCTCTCAGTCTCAGATATTTGTACTAAAAATAAAAAAAATGAAAGGAAATAATTTTCTTTAATCTTGTAACATTTTTTTTCCTTTATTAGAAGATAAGAGTAATTTCTTGCGTCTTTAAGACCATCGTCAAAACACATGACATCTTTCTGTAAAATATGCAGACCTTTATAATCCAAAATATTTCAATTCAATTCCGTTATATGTCATGCGTGTCGTTTTCATTGAATGTTGAAAAAACTCTGTTTAACAAAAGTGCAGCTTAACTGCTATCTGTGCCGTTTCCAACCCAAAGCGCATTTCATGTGTCTGCCACGGTGACATAACCACAACGGTAATGCTGCCCATTAAGAGCAGTCTTTACAACGCGCTTGGGATATAAAGCCCTGATAAAATCATTGTGACGACACTATGAAAAAATGTTCGTGTTATCAGTTTCAAAGATGATTCAAATTTTATGCCCAAGGCTTCACAGAATGTCATCCCGTTCAAATTTATACAGCAGTTATAGATGATAATATTTAAGACGAGCTAAAATAATGTCTCAAGACATCTCCCAATGCGATACCAGAGTGAGTTAGTTTGGTTATCGCCAAGATGAAACTATTTCAGTTTTGTAGACATACCATTAGTGTGCTTTGATGTAGCAGTAGAGATTTCTTTGTTAATTGCATATCTGTCTAATTCGGATAGAAACGACATCTGCTAGATTAACAGAGTTTGTGCTCTTTGCTTCAGTGAAACCTTGGAAAGATTCCATCAGTGCCCTTTGCCCTTGTTCATTGGTTGCAATATATCTGACAGAAAGGGAAACTTGCACTTTAGTTGACGAGTAGGCTGCTTTTTCTAAAATTAGTGAAAACATTTCTGAGAGTTACACTCAGCAACCAACTTCTTTCTGATTTGCGATGAGCAAAGATCGAGGAACTCGTACTGGTGAAAAATATTTATTTCGAGCTGTGTTGTTTTCTACACGACCATTCCATAACTGACCACGCTTGCTCGATAATGCAAGAGTGGTGCAAAATTACGTGTTTCCTCGACATGACATGATCCTTAATTGCAATGTTTCCTCGACATGACATGATCCTTAATTACAATGTTTCCTCGACATGACATGATCCTTAATTACAATGTTTCCTCGACATGACATGATCCTTAATTGCAATGTTTCCTCCCCAAAGACCTCCAACAACTGTTTGAAGAAATGAACGATTATTTTCGGAAGGTTATGGGCAATAGATAGCTGCAACAGATAACATCCGTATTTTGATTAACTACCTTTCCATAATTCTGGGTTTTCTCAACGCAAACATGATGTCATTCTAACTTGATATCTCCTGATCAATGTTCCTATACCAATCAATCAACCAATGATTCTCATCAAGATATGTCGGATAAACTATTGTTTCAAGACCGCAGATTTTCTAATGGGTATTTTAATAGTTTTTCATCCCTACGTATATATATAGAGTTGGTCAAAATGCTTCATTTCACATTTGTTAATTTGATATGTGTTTTGTTTGTTTTTCGAAGGTCCCACAAAGTGTCAACGTCCCTTCTAGGATTTAAAACCGAATAGTATATTACGTCGTTATTGGCAATGTCAGATCAATAATCAAGGACACAAAATATACAGACGTAATGCAACTGTGTTTTGATTGTGGTGCAAACGAAGATTCACACTCTCATACCATTCAGTTATTATAGTCACAACGTGATTTGAATCCAAACATAAACTTGTCATGCCACGTTACCTCGAGACCTGCATAGACGGTACTGTTGGAATCCACCTCGGTTGGGGCCCTCGTCCTCATAGCCAGTCAGGTACCCCAAACATTTGGCGGCCTGGGGTGAGAATTTGAAACTTCCACACCCCTCGTGTTGGGAACACCGTACGAAACACTGCCGGAAGTCTGACGTTATCTCCAGGAGCAGGTAGTGGGGGTGGCTAATCTGAATGTGACATGTCACAACGGTCACAAATATGGTCACCAGTGCTACAGACATAAGAATATGTAATTAGGTAACACGCTTATATAAAATGAAAAATTCAAATTTTGTTGAGAACAATGTTGTATTACATTGCAGCCATGCTAATCCATGTGAAAATGTGGACATATAAGCTCTCTCAGTCTCAGATATTTGTACTAAAAATAAAAAAAAATGAAAGGAAATAATTTTCTTAATCTTGTAACATTTTTTCCTTTATTAGAAGATAAGAGTAATTTCTTGTGTCTTTAAGACCATCGTCAAAACACATGACATCTTTCTGTAAAAATATGCAGACCTTTATAATCCAAAATATTTCAATTCAATTCCGTTATATGTCATGCGTGTCGTTTTCATTGAATGTTGAAAAAACTCCGTTTAACAAAAGTGCAGCTTAACTGCTATCTGTGCCGTTTCCAACCCAAAGCGCATTTCATGTGTCTGCCACGGTGACATAACCACAACGGTAATGCTGCCCATTAAGAGCAGTCTTACAACGCGCTTGGGATATAAAAGCCCCGATAAAATCATTGTGACGACACTATGAAAATGTTCGTGTTATCAGTTTCAAAGATGATTCAAATTTTATGCCCAAGGCTTCACAGAATGTCATCCCGTTCAAATATATACAGCAGTTATAGATGATAATATTTAAGACGAGCTAAAATAATGTCTCAAGACATCTCCCAATGCGATACCAGAGTGAGTGAGTTTGGTTATCGCCAAGATGAAACTATTTCAGTTTTGTAGACATACCATTAGTGTGCTTGATGTAGCAGTAGAGAGCTCTTTGTTAATTGCATATCTGTCTAATTCGGATAGAAACGACATCTGCTAGATTAACAGAGTTTGTGCTCTTTGCTTCAGTGAAACCTTGGAAAGATTCCATCAGTGCCCTTTGCCCTTGTTCATTGGTTGCAATATATCTGACAGAAAGGGAAACTTGCACTTTAGTTGACGAGTAGGCTGCTTTTTCTAAAATTAGTGAAAACATTTCTGAGAGTTACACTCAGCAACCAACTTCTTTCTGATTTGCGATGAGCAAAGATCGAGGAACTCGTACTGGTGAAAAATATTTATTTCGAGCTGTGTTGTTTTCTACACGACCATTCCATAACTGACCACGCTTGCTCGATAATGCAAGAGTGGTGCAAAATTACGTGTTTCCTCGACATGACATGATCCTTAATTGCAATGTTTCCTCGACATGACATGATCCTTCATTACAATGTACATGACATGATCCTTAATTACAATGTTTCCTCGACATGACATGATCCTTAATTGCAATGTTTCCTCCCCAAAGACCTCCAACAACTGTTTGAAGAAATGAACGATTATTTTCGGAAGGTTATGGGCAATAGATAGCTGCAACAGATAACATCCGTATTTTGATTAACTACCTTTCCATAATTCTGGGTTTTCTCAACGCAAACATGATGTCATTCTAACTTGATATCTCTGATCAATGTTCCTATACCAATCAATCAACCAATGATTCTCATCAAGATATGTCGGATAAAACTATTGTTTCGCACCGCAGATTTTCTAATGGGTATTTTAATAGTTTTTCATCCCTTACGTATATATGTATTTGGAATTTCAAATATTTAAAAAAATAAGCATTTGGTTGTTATAATTTTGCCAATATAATGCCAGTTTGTGTACATGCAACGACTGCACTGAAAAAGTGCTTTTTCAATATGAAGTGCAAGTCATGAGGAATGGTGAGCAGGGACATATAAAATGACCTATAAAAGGCCGTTTTACTTTTTGACAGTCATTGGCATTTTCTAGCTAAATGAAAGAATATCGTTATGCCACGACCCACTGCTGTAAATTGAAAACATTCTCATTGGACGTCTGGAGGCTGGGGAGTTTCTATCTGCTGTTGCACATCACCTCAATGTTCACCAGAGCACCATCAGTCGTTCATGGGGCTGATATCAACAAAACCAATTCTACCCAAGATCAGCCTCGAAGTGGCAGAGCTCAGATTACCACTGCAACGCAGGCTAGGTACATCCGCGTACTTCATTTGCGGAATCAAACTGTCACAGAAACTGCGAAGTTGTACACGTGCACTGTCAGGTTAGTGGAGAGTTTCGGCGCAGATTATTCGTAATCGGTTATGAGAAGCTGTACGATTACGCCAGAAGACCCTATTTTGGCCCTGTGACTACATCTACGTCTACAGGTCCAGTGTTGCATTAACGTTCGATTCTGGAATCTACAAAACTCGCGACGTATATGGTTCAGTGACGAATCACGCTGATGGAAGAGTACAGGTCTGTCGATGTCAAAATGAAGGTATTGTCCAAAATTGTGTCGCCCAGGTTTACCGATATTGCGGTAGGAGTGTCATGATGTCGGGAGCCATTTCCTATATGCAGGAAGCTAACCTTGTGCGGCGCGGTGGGTGAACTGGCTAAAGCGCCAGGCTAGTGATCCAGCGAGCTTGAGGTGACAGGAGGGGGAGGGGGATTGTTGACCGTGGAGGTGCCTCCAGGAGCCTCAAAACAATCTAATCCACCTCCCAGCTCCCAGCGCCTACTAAAAAATCGTGGTGGACTACTTTTCTGTGTAATGGACAAAAAAACAACCCCCATGCCCTCCCCACAAAAAACAAAAAAAAAACAAAGAAAAAACCAACAACAAGCATAAATTAAAAAAATTCGACCTTGCACAGGCAAACTCCGAATCGTTCTCGCTCACTGCCCAGAAACAAAGATCAGACAGGGTGGGTGGACAGGGTATGCTTTCCCCGCTAGCTGCTGGAAGATACTAGAATCTTTCTCACATACGCAATTGTCTACCAAATTGTCGAGTACGTGTTTGTATCATAGGCACCAGCCGGAACAATCTTGGTCGTACAGATTCTCTATGTTCCAGATACAGTCGTGGATCACGATTTCTTCTGGAACCTCTAGTGGGAGTCACTCTGGGGCTGTATAGGGTATATCTTTGTTTTTCCAGAGAACGCATTTCTTGCTTCCAATGCACTGGTCTATGGCACCGGACTTGCAAGTAGAGTTGTCTTGGTTGAACAAGGCAGGTACTTGGGGTATAGCACTGAGGCAGTCGGTGCATTGGTTGTGTCTGTCCTTTGTTTCTGGACAGTCGAAATTGGGTATATGTAGACAAAGGGTTGGCCCCATTTGTGTTTCAGAACTTGGGTCTGTTTGTGTCTCCGTTTGTATCTCAGAGTCTAAACTGCCTTCGATTCGCATTTATATAGGCTTGCGACGTATGGTACTTCTTCTTCGCCCCCTGAAGAGACATATTGCCTCGGTATAGGCTTCTCACGATAGCTTGCTTCCTGGCACTGTCGTGTTCTTAATCCATGCAGATGCATATCTCTAATTGGGGGTGCACTTCCATCGGTGGTGTGTGTGTGTGGAGTGGGAGTTAGTTGTAGGTGGGGAGCTTTCTAGTCCGTTTGGAGCCCTCCTAGAGGTAGGAGGAGTACCTCAACTGGGTTTTCCCACTACTATACTACTCCAACATGCAGAACACAAAAAGTAGTCCAACACACAGAAAAATAGTCCACCACGATTAGACGATGGGAGCCTTGGACCAAAAGGGTACGATGAGGGAGATTGCAGCCGTACCCCCAGCGTGTGTGTGTACTACTGGGTGTGGTGGACTACTTTTTGTCTTCTGTTGCCATATGTTGTTGTATTTTTTCTGCATACAGAGAATGGAGGACGAAAAGTGTCCCAATGCACAGAAAAGTAGTCCACCACGATTTTTTAGTAGGCGCTGGGAGCTGAATTGGACCGTTTTGAGGTTCCTAGAAGCATGGTGCACCTCCATGGTCAAGAATCCCCCTTCCCCCTACTACTGGTGCAGAGACGAAAAATCTTCAGGATTCAAATGGTTCTGAACATTGACCGCCAGAGGGAGTGATATATAGTAAGATAACACAAAGCCTCACACAGCACATGCCACTATTCGGTATCTTCAGAATGAGAACATTACAGTGATTCATTGCCTTCCAAATCGCCCAACCCCAAACCCATCGAGCATTTGTGGGATGACCTTGGCTGATGCGTAACGGCGCCCCTGACGTTAGATCAACTGTCGCAGGCATTGCAAGAAGAATGTGCCAGAAGTCTACAAGGTGGAATTCAAAGACTTATTCAGTCAATGCCCAGGCGATGCAGAGCAGTTTTGGGGGACTCATGGTGGCTACAACAGCTATTGAAGACAACGCTCAACTGGGAACGGACGCCTTCACTTATTGATCTTTGTATAAGCTATACATGTTGACAGACATTTAATCTTTTGCACTTTGAAATTTGGCTGCAACTGATACAGAATTACATCTCACTTTAAAGTTAGCAGATTGAATTCAGGAAAATACAACTATGCATTTCGTTTTGGGGAGACAAATGGCCTGATTGCGCCTAGCAGGCAGCAGGGCTCTCACTCTGATTTCTTGAGCCTTCAGTAACCCATGCTTGTCGTAAGTGGCGACTAACGGGATCGGGTGGTCATGCTCGCTAGCTTGGTTGACACATGTCATCGGTTCCCAATTGCGCAGATTGATGCGCATGCTGTTGATCACTGGGTTGTCTGGTCCAGACTCGATTATTTACAGACCGCTGCACTATAGCTGGAATATTGCTGAGTGCGGCGTAAGACTACACTCACTCACTGACTCACTCTGTGATTTCTCGTGGTTATTCTTCATACATCTTGATCAGCATGGATTGTTTGATGAGTTTCAGTTGGCCTATAGAAAGCACCACAGCACCGAGACAGCACCTACTTTTCAGCCGATCCGAAAAAAGGTCAAAAGAGACACTATAAACAGCTATGGTTGCACTGAATTCCAGTTCCTTGTTTCATAATAAAATAGTATTTACAAATTAATTTTAATTTTGAAGTTTAAAAAAAATCGTTTATCTATATTTTATTTCGAGGTTTAGACAGCATGTGGTTAACAAAGACGTCACAGACTGCCCCTATTTGTTGAGGTCGTACAATGATTCACAATTTATCTGGCTCACTGGTTACACCTGTTATGCGTTCTTTATGCTTATTAAATGTATGTTGGTAATGTACAATGCGATTGATATAATATCATTTCCGTACCAGACCGCCAAACTTTTCTAGAGGCGGAGCCTGGTTTTGAGATTTCCACCATTTCCAAATTTCCGTTTGTCAGAGTACGCTGTACGACAGAGCACGCTGCACAGCGTGTTTGCAAGGATTAGACTGACTGACTGACTGAGTTTGGTTTTACGCCGCTTTTAGCAATATTCCAGCAACATCACGGCGGGGGACACCAGATATTGGCTTCACACATTGTACCCATGCAAGGATTAGAAGGAGTGTAGTGTTGCAATATACAAGTGATTAGATGTATTAAATAATACTGATTAATATTTATATATCCTGTTGAATGAGTTGGTCTCAAAAGTCTGGACTAGTTATTGCACTAAGTTGCGCAATAGGATGGAGCCCAGTCAGCAGGAAACGAGACTGCTTTAGATGTTTGATTGGCATTTGTAATCAATGTTTTGACTTGGAACTCTATCAACTTTCAAAACAAGCCTTAAACCCCTCTTTTCAGACCAGCTTTTCTTCCCTGAATCTTCTCTCAACTGTGCACTTTGAGCATGCATTCAGCATGGAACTAGCACTATACAAATGGACCGTTATGTTATGCTATGAGAGTATATGAAACAAAGCGGTGTCTTCGGCTATTCTCTGGATTGAGCCGAAGAGTTGTTTTAAGACAAAAAAAGCAGATTACATCTACACTATGGACTGAAGGGGTTTGTTGAAATAGAGCAGAAGATGTTACACTTCACTCGCTGTTTTAGGTTCATCGTGTTGATAATCGTTAGCTATATTAACTAACTTTAAAAACTATACTTTGCCATTGAGGGTGTACAGACACGTTAATGATTTTACAGTAGGATTGTGATGAATGCTGTTCAGGTGACATATTAATATCATCCATCCATCTGGAGCTCCAAGCACTCTTTAGATTGTCTTTAATTAAGGATAATCGTACAGCATACATTATTTTAACGTTGTGTAACTCGAAGCAGTCCTTAAAGTTAGGACAAGCCATAAAAGGCATGTTAGCTACTGTGTTTAAGGTGTACCCCTGATCAACCTTTAAGCAATCTTTAACTAGTCGTAATCCATATCAACGTATTAAAATGGCACTTTATCTGTACGTGATATCTCTTATGTCAACCGTGTATTCCGCGACAGAAATAATCAGTTAGATACTTTGAATGATGGTGAAATACACGCAAGATTCAAACTCAACAGACCACAGAATTTTGAACTGTGTGATTTAATCAGAGATGATGTTGCATGTCCTACATGTCGGTCAAATGAGTATCACTACAAGTGGTGACAGCACTTCGTTATTATGCAACTGGGAGCTTTTCGTCTGTTTGTGCAGATGTACAAGGTTTGTCAAAAATGGCAGCTTCAAGATGTGACCACGATGTCTCAACGTCATTGTGCAAACATGCCAATGAGTATTTTCATTTTCCCAAAACACAAGTTGAAAAACAGAAAATGAAAGCTGATTTTAACCAAATAGCTGATTTTCCATAGAGGGTTCCATAATCCCAATCAAAGCGCCAACATAAGGTGCACATTTGCTTGTGTCAAGGAAAGGATACCACGGCATAACTGTTAAAATTGTGAATGGAGCTCAACTGCAAATCACAAACATAGTTGAACAATGACCTGGCCGCACACACTATTTTCATGTTTGGAATATGTGCAACCTTCAGTCGTTCACATGGCTTGGTGGGAAATGGTTGGTTGCTAGGAGACAGAGGGTATGCATGTGCTCCATGAGTCCAATGTTGAATGCTACCTGACCAGATGGTTGGTTGCTAGGAGACAGAGGGTATGCATGTGCTCCATGAGTCCAATGTTGAATGCTACCTGACCAAATGAACAACTGTATAACATCTCTCAAAACCCGAAACACAAGTCAAAGGACAGTCGGTGTTTGGAAAATGAGATTTCGTTGTCTTCACAAATATGGAGGCTGCATGTTATTTGAATCTTCCAAATGTTGCAAGATAATAGTTGCAAGGGCAATGCTGATCGATCTTTGCATTGCAAATGGCCTACAACTTCATGATGAACTTGATGACGATGAAGATGAGGATGATGATGACTTCTTGATTTGTGGAAATCGACAACAAAGAAATGGTTTTGGAGTTTAATTTGGTTGAACTGAAACGATATTTTCAAGGAAATGAACGTTCAAGAGAATAAGAGCAACGTGTGAAACAAAATTCAACATATATAATCTTTGTAAACATTGCAAATAAAACGACCTGCTTTCAAAATATTTCATTTGTCATGATTTCAATATACAATTTAAACAGTTGAAAAATCTGTTCAACTGTGATATTCATACAAAATAATGAAAAACAATTACAAATAAACCAAGAGAACGTTCACGGGGAATCCCATTGTCTTTAACCTTGCCTTCAGCTGTCTATATTACACAGTTTTAACGAACGCCCAACGAAGATTGTTTAGCGAATGCTTTGTGATACACTACTTAATGTTATCAACGACGTTACTAAAGCGTTTGTTAACCATGCGTTAGGAGGTCATCATGGTTGAGTTTGTATCTTCTTTGAAGTTTGAAGTGATTGTTCTCTAGAAGAAGTGTGTTCAATTTGTGAAAATTGTAAACTGTAACAGGACCTAGTTGATGATACTTTGTTTGGCCATTCACAATATTATTGGAGCCCTAACTTGTATCTTATTACGCTGGTGTCATTTACAAAAAAGAAGTTCTGCTATGCAGTATTTATACACATGCTGTTTTTCATTAACCATAGCAGAGGAACCTACCCCATGCTCAATTTAACTTATTGTCTGAATAGATTAAGACTCAGGAGACAACTACATCATTAAATGGCTCATCTAAACGTAAACAGAACGAAAACCTGTTGTTATGGCAAAGGTTTGGACTCATGTTGTAGTACTGATACTGATACTGACAGTACTATGGTCGTATGACGTAAACAAGTGCAGTCATTTTTAAGATTAAGACATACAATCCTCGAGACATCACAAAGCTGCAATAACCGAGCACAATGTCAATATTTGGTGTAACATCCCTGACCACTGATTTTGTGAGACGTTGAATATGACGTTGAGGTATTGCGTTGCTACCGCCTCTTAACGTACGAATCACCAATGGTACGTGTGCAATGTGGCCTAGCATTGTAGTCAGTGAAGACTGGCCTTGTGGTCAGACGATGGTCAGCGAAATGTGATACATCAACCCTGTCCAGGATGTCAGTGATGTACCGTTGTCCATTTAAATTTCGTCTGATCGACACACGGTCAAGGTTACAGTCAGGGGAGAAACACCCCCACACCACCAATGAAACTCCCCCAGACAACACAACAAGAAGTCATCACTTTTGCTGAGCAGAAGTTTGATGTGAAGATTGGACGATCAACCGTATCTGACATCCTGAAGCAGTCTGCTTAGTGGTTGAGCGTCTCTACGACTGATTCCAATGCTTCAAGCTATCTGAGGCCAAAACATTGTTGAACACTTTGCAAACATTTCTGACACACCACTTAGACGCGTTTGATGTTAATGACCATCAAAGACTTTTTCAAGTTATAAATTATATATGTTATGATAAACGCCTGATTGTACATTAGACGTCCACATGTTATTATGGAATTAGTTGTATGGAAACTGTAACATATTCAACATCCGGGTCATAATGGCAGCTGATATGCGGTAAAAACCAATGTGCCAAGGTGGTCATGAAATAGATATGAAACTGTTCGCTTATATATATGTATGTTATGCCATCTACGAATGTTAATAAATGATAACAAGTATGTATTGTTAGTATTTTTTATTTCTGTGAATATTTTTACATACGATGAAGATAACTAGATCTACCATTTCTGATATGCATGCAACAGTATGACGATCATGACATTTAGTAAACATTTAAATTTTCACACAAATAAATTAATCCGACATTTTCATTAATCCGACATATTTCTCTGCAACGACAAGTGTCGGATTAACGAGAGTTGACTGTATATGCTCCAAGATATTCCACATGCAGTGTTTCTGCGCCGACAAACACGAGCTCGGCCATCAGTCATGAACAAAATAAATCGACGTTTGTCAAACCAGTGGGCCCTTCTCCATGACGTCTAATGCCAGTGACGTCGAGCTTGACACCAAGCAAGTCCTACTGATTTGTGCTCGGGACCCGTGAAGGTCCGGGTTAGAATGAACCTTCAGTAACCCATGCTTGTTGTAAGAGGCGACTAACGGGATCGGGCGGTCAGGCTCGCTGGCATGGTTGACACATGCCATCGGTTCCCAATTACGCAGGTCGATGCTCATGCTGCTGAACACTGGATTGTCTGGTCCAGACTCGATTATTTACAGACCGCCACCATATAGCTGGAATATTGCTGAGTGCAGCGTAAAACTCAACTCACTCACTCACTCACTCATTTGTGCTCGGGGGATAGCAACGGATGTCCTCTGACTCTATACCAGGCCGATTTAGGCGATTTCGGACCATTTTGTTGGACAAACGACGATGCCTTAAGCACGCTACTAGACATGAACGGATGAAGTCTTCTGATTCTGAGACGGGCAGTTAAGTAAGCCCTATTTTTGCTTATCAACAAGTTATCAAGCCGTTAGAACAGTTTACTGAAGCATGATATTTGCTCAATGACAGGTACACGTATTGCATCTGATGCTCGCCTTTGATCGCATTACGTGTTTATCTAAAATTAATCATACAAACAAACCTAACTGAATTGCTACATGCGATTAAAAATCAAAGGTGTTGCAATACTTTTTTCCATTTGTATGTGTCACGTAACGTAAGGTTTATAGGCTTTGCGTATCGTTCGATGGGTACCTCTACAATAGGTCTCACTCAATCATCAAATGTGCTTATTTCGCAGATGAAGCGTTTCTTGTCGTGACATCTGATATCTGCAACTCCTTTCTTTGTGTAAAAGAACACACACATCTCGGCGCCGTAGGACGGGTCACCGCGACGCCAGGGGGCCCAGGTTGACCTCCCACGCACCCACTTATACCTTTTGGAGCTCGGTTGTCGACGCATTCCGACCCACTTGTAATCTGTAGAAAAACGTTCAAACAACTTAAGATTTAAAACAACAGGCTCACTGAAAAAGTCGATAGAAGTCGGAAATATTAATACTCCGGATCCAGTTGGGGTTTGAGTTATTATTTTGGTAGAAATACAAGCAGGGAATCTTTAGAGACCGGTTATTTGATATTTGTTCATTCATCAATCCAAGCATTAATAAATTCTCACAGAAATCCGCCTAGGCAATCACACACATACACCCCTCCTCCCTCCCAAACACCCCGGGATAATACAAAACCCAACCACACATCACACATACACCCTATCACCCACCACGCATACACCCCATCACACATACCCCACAACCCACACATACACCTCCATCCACGTACACACATTCCAAGTTCGGACACTTAGTAATAAAGTCCTACCTTCGTTTTTAACATGCGGTCCCATGTTGTGTATATACCGCTTCATGGACCTGGCCTTCTTCCTGGTGTTGATGACGACCAGATCACTGTGATGTCTCCTGCAGCTGTTCCTGGCCGACTCCCACCCCATCATCTCATCTGACACCCGCACACACATCCCCGACCCCCTCAGTCGGACGAAATGCTCACGTGCTGGGCAACCTGAACTCAAATATAGGCGTGTGTTTAGTATTTAGAATGAGAATTAAAAAGGTATCGCAACACCCCAGATTTTTATAGTGTCGATTTGTTACCATTAAAATATACAGAAGTAATTCAACTGTGTATTGACTGCGGCGCAAAAGAAGATTCATTCCATTGCTGGATCGAGATGCAGCAAGGACTGGGAAAAGTGTTGGAGGAGGCGTGTGTGTTTGTGCAAACGAACGCTGGTGCAAGTACCACGTGGTTCGAGAATCTATCTTCCTAGAGAATTCGGACAGGTCTTGTGACCAGCATTCTCTTCCCACAGAGGTTACTTGTCATATCTTCCTACGAACTTTTGTTCTAATAGGGCCATATTTCCCGGTTCTCGTAAAATTCCCTAGCGTCAAAAAATCGCAACACGAATTATCTCCCTTCTTTCTATCCAATCAGAACACGTGTTACATCGACTTAGATCCAGCTTGACTAATGCAAGCAAAATGGGACCACAAATATCCCTTTTCTCAG
Organism: Haliotis rubra; assembly: GCF_003918875.1. NCBI lineage: Eukaryota > Metazoa > Mollusca > Gastropoda > Lepetellida > Haliotidae > Haliotis > Haliotis rubra. The sequence continues at coordinate 712,510 of NW_025767105.1, forward strand.
CCGGGGACTTGTGTTGATGTGACACACAAGACATTTAATGGCAAGTTTGTCCGTTGTCAACGAGGGCGATGGAGACGCCAGTGATCCGCCATTTCATGACTGAGTTCTGTTTGGAAGAAACGTTTGCGCATCGCGCAGGAGAAGAGGTTCTAGTTTTCCCCAAGCATACGGAAATTACCGAGGCTGGGCGATTGATCACTTTTGAAACAACTTCGCTGATTGCACAACTAAATCTAATTGCAACCAATCACGAATCCTGAACACTCGCACCATGAAAGGGCCGTATTAGAACAGAGCTTCGTAGGAAGAACATATGTGGGAAGAGATTGTGTGACCAGATGCTAATGTGAAACGGGCTGCCGACACTATTCATACTACTATGGACAAACTTCATGATTTTACACCCGAGGCACCACAGTCCATACTGGGAGATTTCAACGCATGTGATTTAAAACATGTTCTGCCATCATTCCATCAGTATGTGAAGTGGCCGACAAGATCTAAAAAAACTATTGACTTAATTGGGCTATGGTAATGTGAAAGACGCTTTCAAATCTTTTGCAAAGGCTCCGATGGGGACCTCTGATCACAATACTGTCTATTTAGTTCCTTCGTATCGTCAACAATTAAAGTCAGAGAAGCCAGTCTTAAAATATGTAAAGTCAAGGACAAAAGATTGTTTAGAGCAGTTGAGATAATGTTTTGATTGTACAAATTGGGATATGTTTGAACATACCAGTGATAATATTAATGAGTTTCAAATACTGTAACTCATTATATGAATTTCTGTGCAGAAAACTCTGTGCGTGTCAAATGTATTAAAATATTTACTAATAACAAGCCTTGGGTAAATAAAGGGTCCAAATCAGTTTTAAATGAAAAGAAAAGGGCATTTGTTGCAGGGGAGAAGGTCAAGGGTAAAGATATTCAGAGAGAGATTGCTTGTTTAACAAGGAAATGTAAAGAAGAATACAAAACAAAGATCGAAAGACAATTTTCTGTTTACAAATATTCTACCCCGACAGTTTTTATGCAGCGTTAAACTCCTTCTACTCCCGATTTGATACTGGGAATCTTTCAGATGAAAGAACACTTGTCTTCGAATCACTTCCACCTTGTGAAATGTCAAATATATCGACTGATGATGTGATTAATTCATTTGCTAAGATATACTGAACCACAAAGGAAATGTCGCACCGATAGTGGTTTCTTAAAGCACACACTTTAGTTCACTCTAATTAACAATCAAAACAGAGGATTGGGTTCAAACTTGACAGTTATGGTTAACACATTTTCGGAAATCACATTTAGAGTTCACACAAACTAAATCACCAAAATGGTACCATTAACATACCCCAAAGTCAGTATTGTGTGTGGCCTCTATGGGCATCGATGAAAGCATTGCATCGTCTGTACATAGAATGAATTAGCCGGTTGATGAAGGCCATAGGCACTTGGGTTCATACTCTGTGAAATGCCTGATCGAGTCCAGCAGCAGTTCAGTCTTCTTTGAATCTGGACCCAAAGGTGTTCTATTGGACTCAAATCAAGACTGAGTACAAGCCATTGTAAGGTTTGTCTTGCTTGAAGATGTGATTTAGTGCAGGGGCTTGTGTAATTCCGTGGGAATTACATGTCAATTTTTTGGAACCAGTACTAATTGCAATCACTATTGTGTATGGATTCAGGAAAAACATGGTTCCATTTTTTCTGTTTGCTATAAGTGTCATTGTGGGGTGATTGAATGTGAGTTCCCAATATTGCTTGCGACGCCATTTCAAGAAAAAACATGTTTTCATAAACCTATCACAACATAGTCATGTAGCATATCAAAAGGTAGCTTATGATGCATGTTATAGAGATAACCACATAATATGCTTCTGATTTAAATTTGGTGACATAAAGTATGACATAATCACAAAAATTAATGAAATGTTGTCTTTCCTTCATCGGCCTATATTAATGGAAACCATTTATTCAGTTAATGTATTCTCCCATTTCATAATCTATACTACCATGACACACTTATGTAGTAATAATAGTACTCAGATAAGGCTAATGTGACTATCATATAGTCGTGCACAAGTGTCAATTCAGGCCTACCGGTACAATCAGAATAGACACACTGGCACTCGTGTCATTAAATGACAAATGACATAAAGCCAAATCTGCAGTCAATACAAACTGAATGTATTAATACAGGAGTGACAAATTATATCACAGTGAGCAGATAACTACATATTACAAGTGGGGTATGCAAGTGCAATACATAATGTGCACTAGTATATATATACTCATGCCAATAATGGTTGTCAACCCCCCACCCCACCCCCTCTCCAATTAAAAAAATTGAAGGGGGTGACAACCATTATTGGCATGAGTATATTTTAACTTTCGCATTGTTAAGTAACTTGCATAGTCAATAAATCCGTCATTAACCTGCAAGAACAAAATATGCTGTTGAAATACAAGCTTCGGCATTATTTGTCATACAAACACAAGCATCAATTCTTTTTTTTCTTAATTTGGAAACGAGAAGGGCCTCCGCCTTGCACAGCAATTTATTTTCACTATTACATTTGTAAAGTACTACTGTGTACTTGTACTTTAATGTACTTTCACCAAACCGTACGCAGATAGCGCTTGTGTCATATCTAACATAACCACCAAGATTCATTAAAATCTATACACAACTTTTTGATATATTATTCACATTCTCCTTTTTTTTAACATTGCGATTATTTGCAAAGTACCTCTGTGTACATGTACTTTAACATACGCTCTTCCAAAAAAAAAAAAAAAAAAGAATCGCAAAATAAAATTTGAAAAAATGAAAGTTTGTACGCAAATGTCAAATTATGCATGTTTTGAGGGTTGAATATTGTTGTTGGTATGGTTTAGAAGAACATGCGTGAACGAATGCAAACATAAACGATTTTGAATGGTTTTATCGGTCATGATTGTCATGATGAGCTTGACTGGCATGGAACACAACCAAAAGCCGCAATTATTGCTTTTCGCGTGCAACCTATGACTATAAAAGACCCAAATGCATCTCGCAAATTCATCCAAGACCCTTGCAAATACTGGATGAGAAAATGAGACGTCTCAACGATGCCCACCGAAATATTGCCATTAGACGATTACAAGCTGGCGAATCCAAGAATGTCGTCGCGAGGACCTTCAGCATTCATCCCAGCACAATAACTCGTTTGTGGGATCGTTTTGTGCATTCCATTCCGACAAATGACCACCCAAGACCAGGAAGACCGTGAGTCACCACACAGCCCAAGATCGCTACATCCGGCTAACCCACCTACGTGACTGCCATCGTTCCGCCCGGGACACAGCACAAGAACGGTCTGGAGCCCGGAGAATGTCCGGCCAGACAATAAGGAACCGTCTCCGAGAGGTAGGTATGCGTGCCAGACGTCCAGAAGTTGCCCCCTCTCTGACATGATTACATCAACGTCTGTGAGTCAGGTGGTGTAATGTTGAGCAGCCATGGAACCTTGGAAACTGGAGGCACATATGGTTCAGTGATGAATCGCGGTAGCACCTCAAGCGACGTGACGGAAGACAAAGTGTCTACAGACCACGCAATGAACGTTTTGCATCCAACTGCATCAGGCAAGTGGATAGATTTGGTGGAGAAGGTGTGATGATGTGGGGAGACATCTCTAACACCTGCAGATCGGAATTGGTGCTCGTCCAAGGAAATCTTACGGCCGCGAGATATATCGACCAGATTCTCTGTCCTCACGTGCATCGTCTTGTCGACGGCCAAAGGGAGCTGTACCAACAGGACAACGCCAGACCTCACCCAGCACATGCTACAGTGGACTACCTGGACAATAACGACATCAATGTCTTCCCCTGGCCCTCCAGATCCCCGGATCTGAAACCAATTGATTACCTGTGGGATCAGATAGATAAACGTGTACGTCAACGTCGTAATCCGCAATTGAGGCTTTAACAGGAAATGTTGTTCAACATGCTGCAGGAGGAATGGATAAGGATTCCACAATGAAACATCCAACAACTGATTCAATCTGTGTCGTCAAGGAGGTGTCGTGCAGTTCTAGCAGTAAGAGGTGTCCATACAAGGTAGGAACGTCAGCGTCACCTCGTGGACAGAAGTAATGACTATGATGACTATCATTCTTGTGAAATGTGCACGAGATATTGCTCTACATAATTTCAGTGCTGTACCGCCAAATTTTTCAATGATATTTTGCTTTTGCGTTTCTTTTTTTGAAGAGTGTACTTTTCCAACATCTAATTGATTTGTCCTGGAGACATACCCAAGAGATCCAGAAAGTTTCATTGATATCCATCTAGTAGTTTTTGAGTGAAGATGCTAACACATAAACACACACACACAAACAGGGTTGAATACATACCCTCTGCAACAAACCTTCGGTTTTGGCAGAAGCACTTATGATCATAGTGATTATTTTATGTATACATATATTAATGAGATTCATGATATATAATGGTAGCTGTAAAACACACATCACAGGGTACATTTTGACATACTACATGCCTATGTTGTGATAGGTTTATAGAAATATGTTTTTCTCACATTGGTGTTGCAGCCCGATTGTGGGTACCGATGTTCAGTTACCCCAGAATGACACTTATAATCATCAGAAAAAGTGGAGCCATGTTTTTTTCTGAATCCATATGCAATACTGATTACAATTATCAGTGGTTCCAAAAAATAACATGCACTTCCCACTGAAAACTTTTTGCGACATAAGCCCCTGCACTAATTTCTGTAACGTCCAAACTGTGGTACAACGTGGGGTCTTATGACTTGGTCAATATAGCGAGCAGCTGTCAAGTAATTTCCTCATCCTGGACCGAGATTCTGAAACACCACGGTGCCAGCTATCTGGTTCAGACCGAGTGCACCCCACACCATGATGCTTGGACCATCCCACGAGTCTCTTTCACATCTTTCACAACACACTCACTGGAAAAAGTTCTTCACGCCTTCACCATACTCTCACTCTGTCATCGACTGTCGAAACACAATATCGGCTTTCATGAGACAAAAAAGAAGTTCTCCATTGTCGATAACGCCAAATTCGATGCTGAGTTGCCTATGCAGTCGGTTTGGGCGGTGATGAGCGGTGAGGACAGGACTACGATATGGTCTGTGACAGCAGAGGTTTCTTCCTGTGACAGCAGAAGTCGACGCACTGTAGTGGCACTGATGGGTCTGTTGTGAGTCCCAATGGTCTGGCGTGCTCTTTCCGTCGCTCTGGGGAAGCGACCCTGCAGATTGTTGCGCACAATCTGTCTGTCTTGACGTTGTGATGTTACTGAAGGTCGCCCACTGCGTGGACGGTCTTGGATGCTGTTAGTGACCTGATACCACTCCTGCAGTCGGTAGATTGTCCTAACATGAACATTAAAATGATTGGCAGTCTGGTCAACTTGCAGTCGTCCCAAGACTTGGTTTCTCTGATCTCTCGTAATTCGTGCCATGGCGATGATCTCAAAACAAAAATGATTTCAGGCGAGTTTGAGACTCGCTTTCATTGGTTGGGTTGTCACGGAATGCACGTGCATTTTAATTTTCACGAATGTCATACGGAACCTTTTACCACGTCTGCCTTTTTAGGTGCGTTTGGTCGATATGCTTTTTCATCAGAAAACACACTGATGTTGAAAATAACTATCAATCCGGGTTGGAAAACATTTTAACAAAACGATACAATCACAATAAAAACACCTTTTTGTAAGAACAAAATCTTGCATTTGGTTTTAAAAAGCGACGTTTCTTTTGTGGCTCAGTATATATGCACATAAATATTGTGGGCCTGATAACTTGTTTGGGATTGTTCTTGAATGTAGAGTGCACTGGCTGTTAGTTTTCAAAAGCTATTTCAGATATCAATAAATTCTCTTAATGTTCCCACTCTTTGGAAAACCTCTAAAATTATTCCATTGACAAAAACAACAAAAATCCTTCTGATAAAAATGACTTGAGACCAGTGGCCCTAACCTCTGTTGCCATGAAATGTTTAGAACGCATTGTTAAGAACTTATTGTTGTAGGGAGTCAGCCATGTTCTTGTCCCATTACAATTTGCATACAGAGCAGTACGTGGGGTGGAAGATGCAACAATCACTCTGTTAAACAATATTTACAAGCATTTAGAAAACTATGGTACTTTTGTCAGAATAATGTTTTTTGTCCGCTTTTAATACTATTCAACATCATTTGTTAATTGGTGAACTTTTCAAAATGAATGCTAATTCAAACATCAAATTCATTTCTAGTTAAGAGACCACCATTGTTATGGGTTGATAATGTGAAATCATCAGTCCACTGGGGCTCCACAAGATTGCGTTATTTCACCGATTTTGTTGTACACTAATGACTATGTATCCAACGCCTTATTAGAAATTCAGAACTTAGTTACAGAGCTTCAAAATTTGTAAAATGGTGTAAATCAAACTTTACATTTTTGAATGTGCAAAAATCGTAGAATTTAGAAAAACTAAGTCAACACTAAATGATGCAAGTGTTGAAGATAATGAGATACATAGAGTAATTGAATACAAATATTTGGGTACTGTCTTAGATTCAAAACACTCCTGGAACGAAAACACTGAGAAAATATATAAGAAAGGACAACAACGCTTGCATTTTTTTGCAGAAGTTAAAACATCTTAAAATCGACCAAACTATCATGATGTTATTTTACAGAACCATTATTCAAAGTGTCATAACATTTTATTTCTTGAGTTGGTCCGGGAACTTGTCTGTTCAGAATAAAAACAAACTTTCAAAAATAGTAAGCACTGCGTCTTAAAATTATTGGGCTTCCTATCGAGAGTATCGCCAGTTATGAGCAGGAAATTTCCAAATAGGCAAAGAACATTTTATGTGATCCTACTCATACCATTTACGGAATATGCATCACTACCTTCTGGAAGCAGGCTGCGAATGCCGATTTTTATTTAGAACAAACAGGTTCACCACTCATTTGTTCCGGTTAGTATTCCATGTATCAACAACAAATTCAATAAATGACGTTGTATGTCTATTTTTAATATAGAATTTTTAGTCAATACCAATGTTTGTGCACTAAATTGATGTATTTATATCCTGATTAGTTTATACAAATAGTTTTATGATTATCATTTGTAATGTTATATATAGCTGCTTTATGAATGTAAAACTGGAGAACTGTACACTATGCAAACCAAATTTCCTTTGGGATAATAAAGAAATGATCTTATTGTAATTATTATGGCCACAACGTGCTTTGAAGTTGAACCCAAACGTAAAGGTTTCAGTAATAAACTTGTCACCTTACCTCGAGACCTGCATAGACGGTACTGATGGAATCCACCTTGGAGAGGACCCTCCTCCTCATAGCCAGTCAGGTACCCCAAACACTTGGCGGTCTGGGGGGAGAACTTGAAACTTCCACACCCCTCGTGTTGGGAACACCGTACGAAACACTGCCGGAAGTCTGACGTTATCTCCAGGAGCAGGTAGTGGGGGTGGCTATTCTGACTGTGACACGTCACAACAGTCACAAATATGGCCAAGAGGGGAAGAGTCATCAGAAAATGTAACTAGGTAACATGCTTATGTAAAATGAAAACTTCAATTTGACTCAGAACAGTTAACAATATTGTCTTCTTTTTCGAAAGTGACGCATTAAACGTCAGACAGAAGATACCAGTACTGAACTTCAGAAGTCAAAACTAGGTTAAAGTTGCTTCTCTAGATCTTCTGTAAATGGCTTCCACCCTATGAGATTTTTAAACGGCTTTATATGACAAGGTGGGAGATTTCCATTAGACACTAACATTGTCATTAACAGGCTATGATAAGCAGATAATGACATCGTTTCTCACAGTAACGACAAGTTCTGTCGTTACTGATACCCAGATGTATTTGAAATTTGATCGATTACATACTAGTTTCAGATTTTTCATTAATATTTTACTGCTAAAATTCCCGAAAAGAGACTTGAAACACTTTGGTAGTATATACTGATTGAAAAAAGTAGCGGAACATGATATGTTATAATATACATGTATGTTTGTAGTCAGTCCAGTCAAACATAACTGTTTCGTCATCGGCTCTCCATTATTTTCTGTGTTGCCCATTTCCTGCCCGCCCTGAATTGTCATCTCGACATTGAATAATACATGCTCTTTCTTATCTCGAATTGCCCCGCCGCTCATGTCCTTTATGGCATCCTGTGATGACATACTTATATCCCTGCGCTCTCTCTCATTATCTTCCTATTTATATCATAACATGTAACACTTTCTGATTTAACATCCTGGGTTAAAAACAGTTCTGTCCTTACTGAATTGACAGACGGGCAGACACTAATAGGTATAACGGTAACATGTCAGGTATATCGTATAAGAGACTGAAACATGCACTAGACTTATTAGAAGCATCTCGATATTTCCCATTACAAATGAATATAGCACTGTTTGAATAACTCTCTTTTGTATGTTTTTAAGTTCGAGGTTGAACTTGATGCCAAATAACTGAAAGGAGCTTTTATGTAGAGCTTTCATTTTACCCTAATCAGTTAATGTCATGTTTTCAGAGACGGACTTTAAGTGATTTCGAATTGCCCTTGCTTATTGCTATAATATCTAAATTATTGTTATCCTAATAGCAAGAACTTCAACATAAAGACAAAACAATGTACGGCGAATTGGGTTCTTCTGGCGACAATCTCTTATATACTAAATCTTGAAGACACTTAATCATTTAAAATACCGATTGACCGCGCGCCGTATTTCTTTAGGAGATATATGGATGTATTTTTTAACATATGTTCCAAAGATAAAAAGATGAGCGTCGTTTTTACTTCAAATGACCAATTAACTTCAAGAAATATTTTACGATTTCAACGGGGTGTAAACCCGGGATGTGTTTCAGAATATTGTATCAAGCCAAAGCCCCTTCCTCACGTGACCCCCCATCGGAGATGCATTTGTTCACAGGTTTGAAACAGGTTTAGATTTCTGGGTGGTAGCATCACATGAATTATTGTCGACTAACAAGAGAGAAAGCTCATTGGCTTTCAGTTTTCTGACAAGTGTTTTTAGTAGCCTCATTTCTAGATTGGATGAAAGAATTTCCAATGTCGTGGTAAATAATATGAAACACTCAGCTGTAAACTTGGGTAGGTAATCAACAGCCAGGTAATCAACAAGCGGGTGTAGTGAAATTTCAATTTCACAGGTGCAACTCGCACACCTGGCTGTTCTACCAGCAAGTGGTCCTTCCTCGTAAAAAATAGCGAAAAAGGTGAACAAAATAATGATTGTTTGCTAAACAACTTTTTTATTCGGTTGTCCAAAATTATGAGACGAATGATCAGAGTTGGTCTGTCAATTTCAAGTGACTGTGCAAAATTTGGTTTTGTTGCAATTATTAGATTTTGTGTTAGTGAGCAATTCATCGGTCTCAAATGAAATCAAACGGAAAACTAAAGACCGAAATAAAATGAAATCACTAAAAAACACAACGATATGTTATGAGAAACACATTAGTTGATCAAGAATTGAAATGCACTTAGGATACATTGACGAATGGCGTGTTTCCGCATGATCTGCACAGGTAATATAAGCAGCCATGTTTTCTAGTAACGTGCATTGTCTTCCAGTAACATTGCAATCAGTCACCACTTCACGTTGGACTCAAACAGTTTAAAAGTATTCCGTAAATGTCGAGTGAGCCTTCCAAGTTCTTTGCTGTAGATGCGGCTGTCGTATCCCCAGTCGGCTTATCTGTCCATGTTTGTCAAAAAAGTAATTGTTTCACAGAAAAACAGGCTTCCGCCCAGAAAACCCATGAAAGGGTAGCAGAACATCGATGATATAAACACAATATTTTACAACTTATCTGTACATCTTATTTTGGAAAAACGCATACTTCACTCACACATTTACTGTAGTATAATGAGTATACATCACGTATGCAGAAACTGTTACTGTTATCAGTTTTGACTCTTACAAAATCCGAAAAAATATGATTGAAAGGTATCAAATAACACAACTTGATATTAATTAAATATTTTTGATCATGTTAGCACCATTTTACCTCCTTTTTTATTTTCAACCTATTTGCTGAACTTTACTCATGTTTAAAGCTTGGAATTGACATTTTTTTAAATGTTGGTGTTTTTGGCGGCCATCTTGGATTTAGCCTCGTTCTGAGTCTGAGTTACCAAAATGACATGTCCTTCACACGTTTTTGATATATAGAGACATAAAGGATTATAAAAAACACAAAAAACTTTTGGTCCCTCTGAGTGGTACCAATATGTCAATTTACAGCTCCTGGCTCCTGGCCTATCAAACGAAATGAAGAGTCAAAGTACACAGCCTGAAACATTTAAAGGCACAATGTCACATATTTTCGACAATACTTGACCTATAGTTTATATATATATTGGGGGGCATATACACTCAATTTAGCTTCCTATTGATTCATGAAAAGACTTAATAAGTTATTATCCCTAACGACTTGCCTGAAATCGATAATTGAAACTTCGAGGCGAACAACTTCCAAACAGACAACACTTGCCAAATATGGAATGTAAACGATTGCTCCATACATCGAAAACTGTCCACGCGTTGTTGTCGGTGTTTGCTGAACTGGCCTCAATCACAAGTTGCGTTATAGGATATTCGTAAAGAGCGTTCCAAGGGACATAAATCTATGGGTTCGCTTGAAATAATGTTCGGTCGGTAGAGGGTGCGAGAGTCGATTTAATGCAACGTTGCATTAATTCATTTCGAACTTTTAATTTAATATTGTAATTTTGGTTTGGAATAAATTATATGGTAGATTCTCTAAGGGCTGATAGTTGGTACTTTATTGAGAGAAATGCATTATGTATTTTTAGAGAAATGTGGTGTGACATCGTGCCTTTTAAGTCATAACAAGGGAAGGTGTTTTATTTTCAAAATTTTTATGATCGGGGTAACAACATTAAAGTCTATGGAATATCTACCGACTACAGGCTTTACTTTTCATAAACATGAAAATATAGTTGCGTTTTCGGAATTCGGTCTCTAAATGTTTGCAAAAGTACAAATAATTTTGTGCATAAAGTACAAGTAAATCAAGCAGTGATATTATTATGTAATTAGAATTCTTGTATCTGAAAGAATTTAATGATTGTCACCTCAACTATTGATGTAACTGTTTCTTCCATCTGTTCCAACCTGGTTTAGGTTCTTGGTCTGTCACGTTCAGCTGAACCATGCGTTCCAGATATGGTGCAAAATGTGATTCCTGACTAAACTCTTCTGGATTCGAACTTAAAGGCAAAATCAGCATTGAATTTTGGTTCTCTTGGAGCCAAGCCAGATAAATTAAGTTTTATTTTTATTAATCTGAAGATCATATATCTCGTCAGAATAATCAAGAGAAATGGGTCATCATCAAAGTATTAATTCCATAATTCAGCAAAGTGACCAAGAAGATTCTCTCCACCGTCCTTAACTCTTAATATCATTTAAAACATGATATACATTTTCTTTAATATTCAATAATTTACCAAAAGGATAGAGGTTTGTTCATAAATAACCAGGCAATGGAATGAAATGCCTGGTTCTCAAAGTTCTGTGAAGCACAGGAATGTTGGATTTTTCTGTGTCTGAGATGGCAACTCAGACTGAGCAACTATCATTGATATAACAACCGGTCATATAGAAATCATTAACAAAATGTCACTGATATAACAACCGGTCATATAGAAATCATTAACAAAATATCACTGATAGAACAACCGGTCATAAAGAAATCATTAACAAAATGTCACTGATATAACAACTGGTCATAAAGAAATCATTAACAAAATGTCACTGATAGAACAACCGGTCATATAGAAATCATTAACAAAAATGTCACTGATAGAACAACCGGTCATAAAGAAATCATTAACAAAAATGTCACTGATATAACAACCGGTCATATAGAAATCATTAACAAAAATGTCACTGATATAACAACCGGTCATATAGAAATCATTAACAAAAATGTCACTGATATAACAACCGGTCATATAGAAATCATTAACAAAATGTCACTGATATAACAACCTGTCATAAAGAAATCATTAACAAAAATGTCACTGATATAACAACCGGTCATAAAGAAATCATTAACAAAAATGTCACTGATATAACAACCGGTCATAAAGAAATCATTAACAAAAATGTCACTGATATAACAACCGGTCATAAAGAAATCATTAACAAAAATGTCACTGATATAACAACCTGTCATATAGAAATCATTAACAAAAATGTCACTGATATAACAACCGGTCATAAAGAAATCATTAACAAAAATGTCACTGATATAACAACCGGTCATATAGAAATCATTAACAAAAATGTCACTGATATAACAACCGGTCATATAGAAATCATTAACAAAAATGTCACTGATATAACAACCGGTCATATAGAAATCATTAACAAAAATGTCACTGATATAACAACCGGTCATATAGAAATCATTAACAAAAATGTCACTGATATAACAACCGGTCATAAGAAACTCTGATCATCATTAACAAAAATGGCTATTCTGTTTGGATTGTATTTACTACGAATAAAGATGTCAGTTTGTATGCAACGTTACCGTGTGTGATGACACTGACCACCACCTAGACATGATTAATGTTTCCCCGTATAATATACAGACAGTAACCACATCTTTGAGAGTAAGAGAGTTCACCGGAGAAGTGATCACAATTCAATGATCGCAATAAAATGAAGAAAAAAAAGAAATAATGAAATTCAGTGAGAAAGCCATCTAAGCATGCTCTTTTGTCTTTTTGCATATTCTTCAGAGCTTTTGCAAGACCATCAAGAGTTACGAGATCTTCCATCTCTTTCACGTCATTTTAAAAGGAGAGAATCTTCACCAAACAGGTAAATCTATCACATCCTCGAAACATTGGTCTTTGCTAGTACATTAATTCTCGTAGAAATTAGGTTATTCAGCAATTAAATTTACTTGAATTTCGCAGTGTGGAGCTTTTATTATACTCCAAATGGATCATGGACAGGCTGATGATATTCCCGTTCTCAAAGTTACAAAAAAGACAGGTAACTCTTTCCATAAGTCGTAATTCCAGCCGTCTTGTGTTTCCTAAACTCCTCTAATTCCTTTCTTTCCTCCTCCAAATCAGCAAAATCTAAATCTGTAGAGGTTTCTTTAGACCATTTGCTTTGTTGAAGAAAAGATAAATAACGGTTTTGCCTGTAATTTCCAGAAGCAGGGCTTCCAAAATTATATTAAATTGACTTTTTTAGATGCAGTTGTCGTATGCACCATCGGTTTATCTATCCATTTTTCTTTTACTTTGTGATATAAACACAATATTTTTTAAGAAGGATATACTATACACTGTAAATTATCCTTCAAATTATTTCTTTCCCAAAATCTATGTTATACCTGTCTCTCAACAAAGAAGCATTGAATCTAATTCATATGTTACGTTTGGGGCAATAATGAAATGAACTCAATAATGGAATGGTTAGATCTGAATGCATCAGCTATTTACGAGGTGCGATCAAAAAGTATGTAAAGTCACCAAGAAAATGATACAAATGCAGTTTGATTTTTCTACATATTATCTGTCAAGGTCAAGCAATTTGGTTTTGCTATGTTCCAGTATCACGATCACAATTTTGTTTGACCTTTTATCTTGGTACCCTCAAAAAACGCAAAATCTACAATAAATGCATCACAAACTCCAGGAAACAAAATATGCAAGAAATATTTTGTGTGTTTGAGATTGATAGAAGTCCCCTAGAATCACATTTAGCTATTAAAGTTCATAAAAGAGCAATTTGAAATTACAATCGCTTGTTAAAGTGCCCCCCCCCCCTCTCCATATTGACTGAAAGAGCTTGTTTTGCAGACACTACCCATCCCCTTTCAGATGACGTAATCATAAGGACATAACTTATTCTAATGTTTTCACTTATTCATACATGATGCTAAGGGTTCAAACTAAATACTGAATGGTCACACAAGTGTCAGCTCACAACATATTGTAAACAGTGCCAGCTTGAATATCTGGACACAATGTTTTAGGAAGATTGAAATGGGGGTGGCCTTAAAAACAGCCTGGACTAAATATAAATTAAGCAATCCAAATCTTTGACTGTTGATTATGACGGGAAGTCATCCAATACTATACTAAACATATTTCATATGATATACTCTGAGGGCATACCATTATCCAAGAGGTACCAAATGACAGATCGTTTTTCATTTTCTGCAGTTTTGTTAAAAATATTATACGCCAATGTGTTGTGATGACTAATATCTCGTTAACCACATTACCCACATATGTGAAATTTTGGATATGACTTTGCTAAAGATTCCTTCAAAATAAAATGGAAGCTTTCCAAACATTGGACATCGAGAATACAGTTAACGTACGTACTGACCCACGTATGTCAGTGTAGTGAAATATTGTTATATTTATGAAACGAGGAAGAATTCTAATCTCGTTGGTTTTAAGGCGTGTACCAAATGGGAATAAAGAAAATAATTTTAATAGTTTGGTATTTACAAACGTCAAGCAACCTTTCGCGAACTTTGACCAACCAGTGAAACGAATGACAGAAATCGACATCAGCCAGTCAGAAAGCAGTGTTCTCGAGCAGGGGACGGAACAAGGTTCAAACTTCTATTTCAGGCTGAACTTTCACAAATTTCTCCATTTAAAATTTGAAATATGAAACAAAAGAATGTTCTGGAATATCTCCTAGATGGCCGCCATGTATTGCAGAGCCATCATAGGGTGTCCTCAGACACCTTACTTTATAGGTACCGCCAAGACGTTTCGAAGAGAGTGACAGGCTTGAACATCGAACTCATTGTCAAGAAGCCATACAGCCTCCTTACCTTCAAGTTAAAAATAACTGGACAAGAATAACTCCAGGAATGGTGAAACTGGCGATATCCAAGGTATCAGTAAATCCTTCGTGTGCAGAGTAACCCATGCCACAACAGACACACTACGCACAACCATTAACGATTTTGTATTCCCTAAAATCCCCGACAAGATTCATTGCGTAAAATGTCCTCCATTTTACTGCGCTTCGCCGTCTGCTCAGAGCACGTGCAACGGTAGATAACTCTAGTGCTTGATTGTCCCACCTCATAAAGGGGAAGCGCGCCAGACGTCTTTTTCTGGTACATTTTTACTGACCCCCCCCACCCCACCCCACCCCCACGATCCGCCAATGGTGTTAACCACATTCTCTCTCTCTCTCCACATTCCTCACTCACTGATATAAGTGAGTGAGGTGATCTCAAAGATTTTTATCATAAATGAGGAGTGAGTTTTGCGACAGTCAGGGTGATCTTGGCACCTAACGTAACACCATATTTTCTTACATAATTTGACGTCACTTCATTTCAGTGACAAGTGTTACCTCTATATATGGCTGTTAAAATAACGTAATTCGGTATTAAGGGTCCTCTTACAATCAGAGGGGTAGGTTAGTCTTAGGGAATTAGGAAGGTCATTTTCAAATACGACAGTAGAGGCAGAGTGGAAAAGTACACCTATTTTGCAAGGGTCGTTGAATATGGGCGTTTCGTAACAGTGGGTGAGTTAAAAATTAATGTCGCATCGGCATAGTTCGTAACAAGATTCAGAATGTTTTTGCATTTGTCCTTTACAGGAAAGATCATGAGAAAATACATGTAGTACATTATTCATCTGGAGAGATTATAGGAAGCTAGGCCCGAGATAATAACTGATGAAAGGTTTTGTGCAAAATGATTAGGTAGATGAATATCGAGTCGTAATGTTGTCCTAAATAATATGAGTTATCAGTGTACAGTATCAACCCAAAAGTATATTTCTTCCCTGTATGATCCAATGCCTTATTTGTTCACAGCCGTATATTTGTTTAACGTAACAGTGTCTCTTTGTCATTTAATTGAACATTTAAAGTCAGAATTTGTCAGCTGAAAATATATAATGCAAAACCCAAGGATCTATATTATGGATCTATAAATACCCGCCACGTGCATATCATGATGGTTTTAAATCATAAGCAGTGCTATCCTTGGATTCCTGGCCATGTTCAGCGTGTCCTGACAAGTCTAAGAGATGTAACTTGCACAAAGACGTCTGAAGGTCTGCAGAAAATGACGAGGGAAAAATCTAATGCTGAAAACGACATTAACAACAATGTGGTTTTCGTACTTGAATGTTAACCTCTCCGCAAAAAGTTACAATAACATAAAAATCACTTGTAAAGGGAGTCTCGATCTCAAAACTATCTCATAACCATTCGGTTTGTTTTCCAGTTGAATCTATCTGTTAGACTAAGTACGAGTTACTTCCCCTTAACTGCAACTGCGACAGTGCAGTTCAAAGAAATCTATATTCGCTCCTCACAGTGACCGTGGAGTGGTATGAATATTAACACATGTGTACATATCTTAATACACGACATAAGGTAGACATAACGCATTATGTTTAGGCCTGAATATTTAGCTAGAATATTTAAAACATGACATTTCTCTACAACCAATGCATTAAGAGAGCCATGGTACTTTCTGCAAAAGAAAGTTGTGCGGCGTTGGGTAGTCGTGAAACACACTGGACCTATGAATTTCTTATGAATAAGTTAATATGGCTTATACTAGACGGTGAATCAATATCATTGAATCCACTGAAATCTTACATTACATCAACTAAATACACTCCGAGGACACGGGTTACAAAGGCCCCTGCTCTATGTTGCCATATCGATCGGGTTGTGAGATCGGGTTGTGAAATCGGGTTGCGAGATCGGGTTGCGAGATCGGGTTGTGAGACCGGGTTGTGAGACCGGGTTGCGAGATCGAGATCGGTTGTGAGATCGGGCTCAGTTAACGGCGTCGTCGATCGGGCTTGCGATCGGGTTGCGAGATCACATGATGTAGATCGAGATCGGGCTGCGAGATTGCCTGCGAGATCGGGTTGCGAGACTATTTTGCGAGAAACCCGTCCAGTATTCGGGGTTGTGATAACGTAGTTAAGAGTATCATCGAATCACATGATGTAATCACCGGCTTGCATGATCTAGTCTCGACTATTTACAGAAACCTGGCCAGTATTAAGATTACGTATGAATGTTGTGAACAAAAATAAACAGCAATACCAAGCGTACGTACATAGATGGCAGCAGCGCATGATGCAGGTATAGTTCGTGTTCTGGTGCCCGGACCATAGGCAGGCATCCTGGGTGTTCCGAATGTGTTGTGGGCGAAGTGGCTCTTCCTATCAGAGAATATGTTTGGCATGATTTAAAACACTGTCTAATAAAATACTCTGTCTCAGACAACTAGGTGGTGGGGTAGCCTAGTGGTTAAAGCGTTCGCTCGTTACGCTGAAGGCCCGAGTTCGATTCCCCACATTGGTGCAATGTGTGGAGCCCATTTCTTGTGACCCCGCCATGATATTACTGGAAAATTGCTAAAAGCGGCGTAAAAGCTCACTCACTCACTCAGACAACTACCCATTAGAATAAATGGGCGGCCCATACTTGGGTGCGTATTCCGGTTAGATGCACAGACCAAATAACATACTTCATGTTGGTTTGGACAGGAAGTGCCAGTTGTTTTTCTAATCGAAGATTACATTTGTTTAAAAATTACCAAATTACATTTTTGAATGTACGAAAAGAAAATCATAAGACGATGATTGTGAATACCGCGTTTCAAAAACTCCGGATTAAACTCCTCTAAAATCCTGGTTAAGTTTCCGCTACCAGTTAGACGAGCGTTTAGACATTTCATATCTGCTTGTACAGAATTATGGCGTTGTCCACCGTGTCCAGGTTGTTAATGACCACCCATTGGGTGGTTATTGCTGAACAACGGTACACTGTGGAAGGCATGTGTTTGAGAGGGCTTCTGATTATAAAACCGTTCCTAATAAATTCGAAATTTTTACGTAATTACAAGTCGCGATTTGGACGGATGACTGCAATGAAACAAAACAGTGTCAAGGTGTTTCACTGCATGATCTGTTTACAATGGGTAGAATTACAAGAGAATGCTGCAACTCACTCAAAGCATTCCTCACTGCATACATAACCATGCTTGTGCCTTTAAGGCTGCAAGGATAACAGTTTGGACGGGGGTTCGGATGTATCAAAGCTACACATCTTTATTTGGAGAAACCGCACTATCAAACGGTTTGGCCCGGAGGGAGAGAGTCGTTTAATATCCGGACCGCTCGGATTTGCGCTCGGATAAGCGAACAGCTAACAGAAAATGGCGGCTTTTCTCCGGAGGGGAGTTTGGAAGTGGCCACTTGGAAAAGAATTTTTAGTCATTGTAGCTTTGGGCTTAAGTCTTTGCATTTGTGGAGTCTGTCTAATTTTCGTGTTTCTTTAGTAGAATGATCATGTTGACAAACATCGTGGTGTAAAAGCCCCTTATTAGTTTTCTTGGCTGCGGGGTTATTTACAAATGTTAAAGGTTTCGATTCGTGTTCTTGGGGCTATATCGATGGTTATTATAGATAGAGGGGAGGATTGTTCTCTCACGGAGGAGTCTCTGTGTCGGTTTGACCACCGGTCAAGCAATACTGGACAGGCAGAATGATTCCTGATATTGGAGATCGGGACCATTGTAACCATTATACTGAAAACACTCCTTAATGGCACCATCAACTCTTCATAGACACAATAAAGACAACTTATGATGACTAAGTATGGTTAATATAATGATTATTCATAGCAATAACGGGGCGTGCCATATGAATGTAAAATGGGTCTTTAATGTACGAGAAGAGGGTTTGCTTATCGCGTTCATTGTGATACATTTTGGGATATTTGGTTAAAAAGAAAAATGAAAATTATATCGGGACAGTTAAGAACTGTCTCTCCACAAAATAACACTGAAAAGTTAATTAACATCACATACATAACATATTTACACAAGTAATAGAGATTTTTCTGGTTACATCTTTTTATTCTTAGTAACTGTTAACTCTGCCCGTGACGTCACAATGCTTATCATAGTTAACAGTAACTGTTCTCCGAAAGGACTTTTACCTGATGATGGGGCCAGAACAAGCCCTGAAACGTTGTACTCAAGAATAAAAAGAAGATGTAACCCAGAAAAATCTCTATGTTCATCAAATAGAATCTTCTAAAATGCCAATCAAGTATCGTGAAATGATGAGTTTTTGTAATCTCGCAAGTAATGTGTAATCTCTTTTAATTCTTCGGACGTGTAATAATAATCATGATAACTATGCCTTCTTTTACGCCCACAGAGACGTATTTCCTCAAGTAACGTAGGTGCTGACAATGGGCCTGTTTAAAAGCGTGACTACCCCAAGCAATGTATGTGCTTGCGCAGATGTGAAAAATCTCCCAACCTTGGTACGGACCACGAAATATAACGAGATCTAAACAATAATAATGATCATTATAGCAATAATATACTCATGCCAACAATGGTTGTCACCCCCTTCAAATATTTTTATTGGAGAGAGAGGGGTGGGTGGGGGTGTGGGGTGACAACCATTATTGGCATGAGTATATTTGTGTTTAAATTTGGAATACACAATTTATCCATTTGAAATTATATCTTCACAAATGTAATCGTTGAAATTACGAAGCTGCAAACGAAAACTACTGTCCCGTTGGGCTGCCATACTTTTGTGTTGTGACACCCTGGTCACGTGACGTTGACACGCGATTCCATTATTAGAATCAATATTTGGGATTAGCGGGGTGTATATGCATTACCAATAACTCTGGTGCCCACCTATTATACCTTATGGTAAATAAACAAATCGTTAAGGGAATGCACTTGAGTGAAGGACAGACCCTGTCGATGCGGTCGTAGATTGATTAGAGTGTGGGTAGTCGGATATCCCTTCAACCGGCGTGAGTCGTTGATGTAGAAACAGGCTGACAACATTTTCAGCGCAT
Organism: Haliotis rubra; assembly: GCF_003918875.1. NCBI lineage: Eukaryota > Metazoa > Mollusca > Gastropoda > Lepetellida > Haliotidae > Haliotis > Haliotis rubra. Next base: position 732,501 of record NW_025767105.1, read on the forward strand.
TTTGTAAAATGTAAGACAACTATATTCAGGTAAAGAGAGGGGGTGTGTGTGTGTGTGTGTGTGTGTGTGTGTGTTCAAATAGGCGAGAAAAATTTTCAACGTTTGTCCTATGCAAACACTGCTTTAACGTTAAACTTCCACAAAGTAATATTCTGTAGTCGCTCAACTTCCTTTTACTTGTTTAAACCGTGCAAAGATCCGGCGAGCGGGTTCGAGCCCCAGGTTTGTCCGAATATGTTCCATAGACTCACAGCACCAAATATCCATGCTCGTAGATGTCGGGGAAAGGTAATGGCATCACTTTAGGATTGTATTTCCAAAACTCATACAGAATCACCCTTCCAACTCACATTCACTAAACTGCCAGGAAGGACAGGGAGTCCATATTTGTTGATGACTAAACACGAAACAAACACAAAGTCGTTACTCGATGGTAATATATATTTCAAGCCTGGTGGCTTTCTCATAACGTTTTGTCAAGACCTGCTTTCAAGTGCAGTTTATTTTGACAGGACAGAATGATTCCTGATATTGGAGATCGGGACCATTGTAACCATTATACTTGAAACACTCCTTAATGGCACCATCAACTCTTCACAGACACAATAAAGACATCTTATGATGACTAAGTATGGTTAATATAATGATTATTTATAGCAATAACGGGAAGTGCCATATATCCATGCTCGTAGATGTCGGGGGAAAGGTAATGGCATCATTTTAGGATTGTATTTCCAAAACTCATACAGAATCACCCTTCCAACTCACATTCATTAACCTGCCAGGAAATCCATGTTTGTTGATGACTAAACACGAAACAAACACAAAGTCGTTACTCGATGGTAATATATATTTCAAGCCTGGTGACTTTCTCATAACGTTTTGTCAAGACCTGCTTTCAAGTGCAGTTTATTTTGACTGATTTTTCTTTAAATACGTACTGGACCTAAAAACGAGCTACAACATGATTAAAATCAGCAAAATTAAACTCAATATGTTAGCCAAATTATATATTTTATATCGATGTTTCGATTTACTTTACTATATAGCTGATGTATGCAATATGGTTACAATGTAGGATCTTCATATGGAAAGGGAACATTAAGTACTGAACAGCTTTATATACATTATATATGATATGAATTCATATCCTCATATCACACAATTTAAGTGAAATGTTCAAAATATTCAAACCTTCAAGGCGCCGATAAAACCATATACTGTGTAATAATTGACCTGGATTAGTTGAAGATGAATATATTGTCCTTGTTGCCCACAATATACAGCATCTAAAAACGTATATTACTTGCATTCAGTCTATTATACATAGCCCTCAAAAGCTACTTTTGTGTCCTTACTTTCTACCAGGCTTGATGGTTTCAAGAAAAGGAAGCTTCTTGTATCTTCAACGACATTTGCCCGTGTAAATATTGTGTTACTGTTTTTCACGTACACTCGCTATGTATGAGTGTTAAATGAGACATTAGTATGAAACTGAAATCAACTACAACATATACGCCTGGCCATGAAGATGCAGAGACAAGAAACAGATCCTGCGTCTGCCTGACTGTCTGTCGTATCCTCATCCGTACCTTGTTGGCCTGAAAGAAGCGGCCGGCGAAACAGTTTTATGCTGAAACGTAATACTCTCTCTCTTAATAATGCAATTGTCCTTAAGCATGAAGGGTTACCATCCTCAGTGCGTTTTTTCCAATATTTATGAGATATTTGTTGGAGTGATTATTCTGGAGTGACATATTGCATGTTCTTCACAAAAAAGTATAAAACTTTCCAGCAAGATGCGCCAATTCAGTTTGCGAGACTTCCGCGGTATGCATTCGTCCAATAAAAGCGATAATACGTCAACACACAACGACGTCATGTTAACACGATGTTTACGTTAACACACGTCGACGTCACGTTAACACGATGTTTACGTTAACACACATCGACGTCATGTTAACGTTAACACACGTCGACGTCACGTTAACACACATCGACGTCATGTTAACACGATGTTTACGTTAACACACATCGACGTCGACGTCAAGTTAACACGATGTTTACGTTAACACACATCGACGTCATGTTAACACGATGTTTACGTTAACACACGTCGACGTCACGTTAACACGATGTTTACGTTAACACACATCAACGTCGACGTCACGTTAACACGATGTTTATGTTAACACACATCGACGTCATTTTAAAACGATGCAGTCGTGTTTGTGTTTTTCGAAGATTTTCGTAAAATTGTTAATTTGTGTTTATTTCTAATAAAATTCGAATATACACTATTTTCGAAACTTTTAGATCTTGCTGCTCTTTGTAGGTGACGTCAATGGGTAATTCCTTTCTCTGTCCTCGTTACTTGCGACAATGCTTCGAGAATTAACCTTTCATCAACGCTGTCTCATTTTTTGTCAGTAATTTCCCAAACACTGTCCTCCAAACGTCCTCGCTTGCACTACCCTAACTCTCAGACAGGGCTTCTGGCACTCAAAACCAATAAAATACACGATGCATTTCGCGCTGGTCAACATTTGCCTAGTCCAAAGCAACACTGAGATTAGCTGCTTCTGGTGAATGCTACTTTCAGCTTCCAGCTATCTCGTTATTTGAACGTCGCTCTTTCATTTTGCCTAGCCGTTACTTTTTTCACGTCTTAAGAGACTTGAGAAAGTACTCGAGAAGTTTTTTCGCCGGATATTGAAAAAATCGGCGCGATCCTTCCGCCATCGGGCCTATATGAAGAAGGAAAGTTTGGAGTATTTCCCAAAGCAAGATTGCATCAGGAGTCAGTCAGAATTTGATTGGAAATTGGAAAATAGTCCTGAAAATGAAAGAATATAATTTTCAGTCGTTGTCCACGTTGAAATTGAAGTTACTGTGAGCTCACTGCTGTGTCTTGTTTTAAAGGTGTACTCGAGGACAAAAGTCACGGTGATCATATACATGTATATTTATTTATGACAATGAAATAGCAATGCTTCTGATGACATACTTATATACATATTTACATACTGAGCAGTCACGTTTCATCTGTAGACAATAACACCCGTGAAGATCCGGGTTAGAATTGATCTTCAGTAACCCATGCTTGTCGTAAGAGCCGACTAACGGGATTGGGTGGTCAGGCTCACTGACATGGTTGACACATGTCATCGTATCCCAGTTGCGTAGATCGATGTTCATGTTGTTGACCACTGGATTGTCTGGTTCAGATTTGATTATTTACAGACCTCCGCCATATAGCAGGAATATTGCTGAGTGCGACTTAAAACTAAACTCACTCTCTCAAGGTAAAAATAACAGTCATGCCAAACTATGCATGTTATTAACTCGGACATCAAATTCTCTTTTCCTTTCAAACGGATATATACCCTTTTATGCCGTGTTCATCATTGTGCACACCAATTCAATTCTCACCCCCCCCTGGGGAGTTTACAACTGCAAGCTGCCTGTGGGATTAGGAATAGAAGGCCCCAAACAAAGTATGCTTGCAGTAAGAGGCGACCAAATGGATCGGAAGTTCAGGCTCGCTGCCTTGGATGACTGCATGCCATGTCAAAAACAATATAGCACCTCTACTGCAGTGTATTTTAATTTTGTCTAGCGCCATGAGCAGACACCAAGTGCCTGGAGTTTTGGCGCATAACAAATCTTCTGTATTATTATGTTTTACAGATTAAAGATAGTATGCAGCAGAGAGGGTTCGGGTGATCCATTATTATTATTATTTCATCTTCACCAGGTTACGCTGATCGATGCTCATAATATCAGTCACTAATCTGTCTGGTCTAGACTTTATTATTTACAGACCGACATCATAAAGCTGCACTATAAACAATAAACATTGAGCTTGTATTGAATTGGAGTTCCTATCTTCCTAAGTGTAAGTATCTTCATTATCATATCTTTATTATTATTGTCTCAATGTCGACGAGATGAATACGCTGACGTCGAATAACAAGCGTAAGTGAGTGAGTTTGGTTTTGCGTCGCTTTTAGCAATGTTCCAGCAATATCACGGCGGGGACACCACAAATGGGCTTCACACATTGTACCTATGTGGGGAATCGAACCGGTCTTCGGGGTGATGAGCTACCCACCGACCCAACAAGCGTAAGCACCATTCAACACAGTAGCATTCAACGCCATCAATGAAGATGATGTGAACGTCATTATTTTGTGAGGAAATATTACGAATCAGGTATAGCCTGTTTATCAAAATGCAGACATTTACACATAAACTCAATTTCTTTTAACGTCGTTTAATCCTCATTGTAACGAAGGACCTCATTGACACCGTGGTGAATAGAGGAAATGGCTGATATTATTTAACGATGACCACTCGTGACCATTCATGTGGAAATTAATATCTCAACACCAATTTCTGAAGTGTCCAGTTAATAAAGACTGGAGAGTAAATAGAGATTCATATTGATTAAACAGACGTTAACACTGGCACAAAGGTGATGACCTCAAACTGGACAACAGATGGTCGCCATGTTGAATTTGCCTGACTGCCCGTTGTCCGACCCTCCCGCCCTACCCCCGGGCGTGATGCACGGAACAGACTGCCCCACCCCAGGGGGAGGCTAAATTAGCTGAAGAGATTTCCTTCATTCGATTGATGAGGAATTAAGTTAAACACGCGTGAATCGTGAACAGACGACAAAATGGTGGGCGAACGTTCGGGCAGACGTCAAAATGGAAGGTGAAGGATTATTCCATGCGAGAGATTAGCGCATTAATTCATGAGGCAGTCGAGTCTTTGACAGTGGTCAAATGCCGGCTAGTTAGTGGACCATATTGGTATTGGGCAGTTCGGCTAGAGATGGGACGTTATGGGTGTCATCTGCTGCTTTGATGACGTCACATTCCGTTGGCGTACTGGGCCGTGTTGGCCTCACAAAGGCTGGATCATTAGTCAAGATACTAGAGATCATGAGTCCTAATGAATAGCGCACATCGCCTTGATCTCGCCACGCCCTTCAGTCGACACAATGTCATCGGGTACTTGAAATACGTAAAACCAGCACCTTTCATACTGATGTCATACAAAAGTTTGGTTCTCAAGTATATTTTTTGTTGTGACTGTTTTGATGAAATGGAATAAAAGTCAATATTAAACACATTATATTATTGTCGATAATATTCTGCAACATTAGCAGGTATTTCGTGATTTATATTCGTTTTATGTAGAAAACAGTGTTATTTGTTACTTGCCAGTTGTACCTCAATATTTTTCTTGCAATAAAACAGCAGCCTGTAAACCAATCGAGTCTGCACCGGGAAATCAGTGAGAGATATTATGAGCAACGATATACTGGGTACAACACCTCGGCATTAATCAACCACGCTATTGTCACGCCCCAGATCCATCTTCGACTTCCCAATGTTCTGATTCCACTCGCCGTAATTTAGTGTTAACGGAACTCACTCCTCACTCTCCCTTTAAGCTACCGGTGCGTCACAAATTTCTGTAAACTTTTCAAAAGATTGACGTCAGATAAAGTAAAGAAACTATACGTCAGAACACCACTGAATTGCCTTGCGGGTAACACAGACCTTTAAAGGAAGCTATAGTCCGTTTGGCTCAAAATCGGACCGATGAATTGCAATCTAATTTGAAAACTACTAAACATATAGTACTCAATGAAACACTGATCATAATCAAAACATCAAACCAACTCTGTGATTTTTTTTCAGAATTTATGTCCTAAAAATAAAAGTTTCTTAACAAACTATCATTAAAATCTTGACACAGTTCACTATTTGTTACGAGGGAGGGGTGCAAAGAGAGGAACAGTCACGTGTGCAAAAAAGAATGGAGACGGCAAAGCACAGGTTAATGAATCAATGACTTTGTCGGCACTTGTGCACGTGCTTCACGTCCAACTGGCTGTTCCTCCCTTCGTAGTCCTCCCTCGTAACAAATAGTGAACAGTGTCAAAGTTTTAATGATAGTTTGTTAAAAAAACCTTTTTTTAGGTCATAAATTCTGCACAAAAAAATCACAGAGTTGGTCTGATGTTATGATTATGGTTAGTGTTTCATTGAGTATTCTATGTTTAGTTGTTTTCGAGTTAGATTGCAATTCATTGGTCCGATTTTGAGCCAAACGGACTATATTGTTTTCAGGGACAGGTCGAGCTGACATTCAATCCCCGTGGTGATGCTGTTTCTTTCCAGATGACACGATGAAAGATGCGCAGCGGCTGGTCATGCGTTAGTATGTGAGTGAGTGAGTGGGCGCGTATATTGTTTAGAAATATCACAGTAGGGCACATCAGAAATGGACTTCACTTATTGTGCAATATGGTGAATCGAAACCGGATCTTCGGCGCGACGGACAGACTCTTTAAATACTTGACTAACCAACGGCCCCTCATGTGTTGGTAGTCCAATGTATAAGTAGAGGCGAATTTAACTCACTTAACTTTCCAAAGAAGTTAAACGAAATATATTTTACATTTGTAATTGAGGGGCAAAAGCAGCCATACCGAGATTTTATTTATGTAATTAATAATTGAAAGAATTGGTGTTAAAATGAAGTATGTGTATTTAACAATCATCCCTTCGGTACTTGTAAAATATAATCTATGACAAGAATCTGTTTAAAGAATATATTAGTTCAATGAAAACTGTGACCACATCGTTGCTAGAAAGGGAAAGTTGTCTCGAATTTTTAAAATGTATTTTCTAAGATAAGATGTCTACGATACCCACCAGTGTATTACATATTATTTTATTTTTGTTTAAAAAATAGTTTTCAGTTACAATATATTTAAGAAATAAGATTATGTAGAAGAATTCTTTGGGTGGTGTGTAAGGGACAGCACAACTGATATTTGGAATATAATATTGCATAGATAAGACATTTCTAAGTGAAAATCATATACACGTATATGATAAATCACCTTAGAAGTATATAGTTTCTTTTGTTCTTCAGTTTATTTGAAGTCAATGTATTTCTGAAAATTCTCCCACAAGAACCGGCACATCAATATCCACACCCAAAACATTTTAAATAGGACATTGATTGAAAGTCATTAGAAGAAGACTTTAATCACGTTTTGTACAACTGCGACCACGCCACTGATGCATGTCATTTTCCAAGCTGGCAGATCATCATTAGCAGACGACATCTTGTGATCCCGGAAACTATCGTCTGTTGCGCTTGGGAAAGGGGCGGCGATTTTGATGGCGTTGTTTCGAGGGACAGTTTTTCCGGGAAATTAAACAGCGTGTTTAAGGCAAAGACAGTGAAAGAGTGAACTTTGCAAAGTTTGATAGCATCTGGTCACAAATGTTTAATGATGGGGTGGGTTTCTGTTCTGCATCACTGAACAGGTGTGTAATGTTTTCGACTTTCGCATCAAATTATTTCAAATGACTAATGGACCAGGTCAGCTTTCTTCTTAATTAGTACCTGCTACAGTTCTCTATTTTTTTTAACAAAAACAACGTTTGAGCAAAATATTTTGATTTGTAACATATTTGTTTTTGTAGTCATTTTACAATAGATTATCATTTAGTGTATGGGTAAAATAGATTTGCTATATAGGAAGGTTTTCCCAGGTTATTTGTTGTTAACTATTGTGTTAATATAAAAGGAGGATTTCTACACCGGACACTACATAACACTGACACTTACCAAATACACATTTTGGGGAATATATCAATGCTTCAAGACTTGTAAGTTCAGACGTGTTATACTTATTGTATACCGGCGTTAGGTTTAAATTCCTGTTCTGTAAGCACCCGAAGAGGAGCTAGAGCATTCACAAAGTTCAATCACAGTCGAGGCATGATATGAATGGTTATTAAAGCCATAATTGTTTACTGCCGACACTGTTTTAACTATTGAGGACTACTTTAACCATAAAACTGATTAGGAGTGTGGCATAACGATGTTACGAAACTCGAAACTCAATGAAATATAATGCAAACATACATGCCATAAATCTGTAAACACCACGCTTGCTACTCGCACTGGAAGCGTGGACGCTTATATAACATATTAATGATTAAACATGGATACAATCATTCGAAGCAAGAACTGCTTTCTGCAGGTATCGCTGACAAATTAGGGGTTATCTCCCCTTGTATCTGACAGCTCATCATCGCCAGTGGCTAAGTGGACAGGCAGCTTCTGGTCGAGTGGACGGTGGTCAGTCGTCCATATTGTGTATGCACTCTTTGATCCCCAGTGGCCACCGGGCAGCGGAATCTGTCATCAGTCGAGCTGGGTATGCTCCCGGAACTTTGATGATGCCACAAGATAACAAAATGGCGGCGATAATTGGGTGGGGCGTCATGGCGGGTTGGTAATGTTAAATGATCACGTAGAGACGTGCTTGTTAATGTTGCCGGTCACACGTGAGCTGATGTCGGTTAGGTTCCATGATAACAGTTCAATATGTTCACACTTGCGTCATCCTGGGTTACGTGAGTCCCCCGTTCTTTAACGTACCTGAAGTAAATGTATAGGTTGATAACCACAGCTATTAATCTACTTTTCAAAGAGAATGTAACGGAAGACTGAAACAGAAGCGCTCTGTCATCATAATATATCTTGTTTAGACCCTGGCAGTTGTGTAGCTGACATTTGGAAATTGTTTTCAATCCTGTGCTTTTTAAAAAAGAAATCGATAAAGAGTCCGAAATTTGATTGCAATGATTGTCATATACACTTGTGTGGGTGTTTATTCTAAGTTGTGAACGATGACGTAGCTCACGTATACCCATGTCTGATCATATTTCGTCACTTCATTTGATAGAATCAGAATACAATTTGTATAATTCAAACTCAGTACAATGCAGGTATAATAGAACCTAACAATCTGCTCAAGAGGGAACAGTTCAGGTAAAAAAACGAAACCTCGTTAATCCAAACAGAATCGTGCCAAATTAAATTTTTTGGATTTAATGAAATCGCCTTTGAGAACTTCAGAATCTAAATATGTGAACGTTCACAATAGGTCGTTCGGGTAGAGTGGTTTGCTGTAATAATAAAAATGTTTTCTTCTCCTCTGTACACCGTCTCTCTGTAGTACATTCTGTGCAAGTGTGAAACAAGCACAACAATGACCTGAATGTTCCTTTCGTATATTAGAATGAGTTACCCTAACCATGAATAAATCGGGCTTTTCTCATACAATGATAAATATTTAAAACACTCAAAAGAGTATATTGACATATTTTCTTCAGACAGATCCTTTAGACATTATTTATACCAGGGATTCTCTACAACACATAGTCTCCCTGTTTATACCTAACTTGACCTACCCTATGGTGTAAGATGGGTAATGTTTGTTCTGCGTACAATTCTACGTCGAACATAATACCTGGTTTAACAGGCTCTTGAAAGTATGTACAATAATACCAAGGACTTTTTAAAATTTCTCTCCTTCTAACTGTTGTGTGATACGAATGAAAGGAACGGAGATCCTCTTTACGGACGGTGCCTACCGCAACGGGCCACATCAAGGTGAAAACTACTGAGAATGTGCACAACATTCATATTACAGTATAACATTACGGCACAGAGACGTTGGGGAAGCTGGTGCTTAAAGTGTTGTCTCGTCACCTCGAAACCCGTGTTCGAATGCGGGTACGATGTGTGAAGTCTGTTTCTGGTGTACCCTGCCGTGACAGGACTGGGATATTTAGTTATTACTAAAACTGCGTAAAACCTAACTCGTTCACTAACTTAATCACGACGCTTTGTAACAGTTGCCAAGACTACCATTGGGGGTCCTCTGCGCATGTTACACTGATAGCCTCGATATGAAATTAATTTCCCAGCAGCCTGCTATCTTTCCCTTGATTACTGTCGGAAGATGTCAACGAACAATTCAAATACGAAGTTAAACATTTGAATACATCACAGACACCCCTTTCAAGTTAATTACAATTAATCAGCACGATAGAGAAATAGTTAATCATTCAGCTCCCCGTTTGTGAAGACCACGGGAGTTTCAATGAACGATGTCGTCTGCTAATCTCGTCTGCGCCAGTCAATATTTTAAATGACCAGTTCCTAATCAGGCGTTGCGGCCTTTAGGTCCAGGAATGACCTGGGTGGCAAAGGGGCTACTCGTTCGCATATTTTACATTTGTCAGCTTTTAGCAACTGTCGCATGGCATGTGTCGTCTGCTTCAGCAAGAATGAAGTAGTTGATGTATCGCGAGAAGGCCGGTTGAGTGCGGACAAACTAATATGTCAGTGTCTCCACAAAACGGAGGAACATTCTCGTCTGATGGAAGAACCAAAGACCGGTGAATATAGTTGTCTAGATTGGATCTTCAATGACAGTACAGGTTATCACCGTGCATGCAAACACAAAGGAACGAAGACGATAAAATAAAGCAATATTTTGTACATCGTCTGTTAATGTAGGATGTTTTTACATGACAACAGTCTTTAAAGTTAGTACTTTAACCAGTTAAACTAAAGTGCCCTTCTAAAGAAAACATACAAACATGTTTGATGATGGTTAAAATGGAACAAGCAACGTTGGATCGATCGATGGGGAAGTATTTGATATGGGTGTCCTACCTGTGTTTAAAAACTTAGGTTCGCAATGTTTCGGCAATTGATTTTAGCCTAGAAATGTTGTATAACATTTGTAATTATTTGGTAAAGTCCAGTGATCAAGTGATACTCTCTTTCCCCCGATTGTTTAGTATTTCCCGTCTCATGACCAAAACTCAAAACGGAAATACCTCAGGTGGACATAAAGCATCTCCCCCACACACACACACGCGGTTCTATGTCTTTAATTTTAACATTTGAAAGCATTTACTCAATAAAATTGTTCATATTTATATAATAAGTACGATATCATCAACACCTGCCGGGTTCAGTACAAACGCGCTACACGTTTGTCCAGACTGCAGTAAACCTGATCATAAGATAGTGCTGCAAACAAAATGAATTAAATCAAGTAGTTTTCATTTTACAAAATGTACCTTTGGATAATAAAGTTATGTTTTTCTCTAAGAGTATGTAAGTTGATAAATAAATATGTTTCGTCTGGAAAATAACACGGGATACGAATTAATAAGGACTGTCTAATGTGGATATACATAATTTAATTTATTGACGCTTCAAATATGCAAAGATTAACTTTGAGGTAAAACCGTCTCAGTTGAAGAAAGTATATACATTGCGCGTTGAACCTGCAACATGCATTCTTTCAATTCTGATATGTTTACTTGTATGAATCTTCAGAAAGTATGAATGGATGCTATACGAGTTAGCGATCCGATGATTTATCCGTTTTTTTCCACTTAATAATTCCCCGGGATGTAGTATCACAGGTTTCCCCAGCATTTAGATCGTACAAAATGACGGAAAATTTGGAAAACTGTTGCATTTATCTTTAACAGCAATAATGTTATTATCTAGCTGAAGAGATCCGCTTTCAACATTGACCTCAGAATGAAGGGACCATCTTTGAAAACGGCATGACCAAATTGGTTTTGAATCAAAAGTGAGGAGATAAATCTCAGACTAACACTTTGTCTCGGAAATATATAATTTTGTTACAGATACTAGTAATAAGTCTGTTCACATTAAAAGGGACCCAGTGCGGTGGAGATAGAGAACCTGGGAAATCTAGACCTGCTTCATTTAAAATACAATTTGACTTCCAGATAGGAACAGTGTGGTTCAGGGACTGTAAGACAAAGTATATCTGTATACTGAACGATGCTCAGAACTATCTTCTGGCCATTCACTCTGTTAAAATCTAAAGATGTAACCTAAACCATCACACGACTGCTGAACCTGTATGGATTCCATCATGGAAAATACCTGCTCTATTATCTGAACATTGACATACTATACCAGCTAGACGATGCAAGAATCATGAACTATGCATCAACTTAATAACTGCTGTTAATTGTGTAAATTTGCATCATTTTTATTCGTTACAGGTTTATAATAAACATGTTTTTAAAATGTTATTCTTTTCTTAATTCAGCTTTAAAGCAGCGATATTATATTCTCTGTGATATTTGAATTCACCGATTGTAATTACTCTCCATACAAAGGAGAGCACATCTTGATACCAACGACGAGCGCCATTGAACCTGTAACCACAGTTTCAATCGAATGGCGCCCAAGAACGTAACAACTCGCTGCCTGGCAATCTCTGGCAATATCCGGACTGACAAACCCGCTTGTAATATACCCCCAGTGATTCAGACATGTTCAGTCGAGGGAGAGGGAACTTCCGCTAGATGTCGCTACAGGCATGACATTCCGCTTTCTGGCGTCGGCAATCGGCACTGTTTCCGCCGACAGTGTAAATGTTGACTGACACGACGACCACAATGATTCTTATTGACAAAACTAGCTTCAAGCGGTTTGCCCCGGTTTTTAAGTGTCGTCTGCTTCTTAGTCAGAGAAGATAAGACAGAGATTAAGTTAATGTCATTCCTAGAATCTGCACGTTGTGACTTGTGTGTCGACCGTTGACGACAGTTTTACTGGAACACACAGCACATGTGAAAACATAACGTTCTTGAATACTTGGGTTTTCTGCAGTTATAGTTTCAGGAGCAGGGGTATTTGAGGCTCTTTTTGTAAAATGTCTTTATATCCTTGCGAGCACCAAGTTACATACATGAAACAATGGTGACTGTCATCACAAGCACCCCATGTGCCATTCTTATCACAACAAGGGACAATCTGTCACTTGAGTGTTGCATCTTTCTGCACCATCTTTAGCTTCCGTAAACAGATTTATGAAAATCCTACTCTTTTTCTACTTACGCAAATATTTACTCTCTTACCCGAGACTCGCTTTGTAATGAGCCCGCTGGTATAGCGGTATGCCTACAGACATTAACAAACGATTTATTTGTCAATTATGTCGTTGGTTGGGAGAAAGTATGTAATTAGTTGTCTAAGAAGTGATTAATTATTCACCAGCTGGGCGCTAGACGCTCTCATCGCATACCCAACGACAACAAGATAAAGCCTTTGTTTTTCCAAGTCTGGATTTGTTTTCAGTGCGCAGTAACACAACTTAGTCGCGCGTCACTCATCAATGGCGTGCTTCAATCGAGATTCCTCCGCGTTCCATCTCCAAATATCCCCTGTTATTGGCACTGATGTTGTCACGGCGGGGTAAATATTATTGAGCTTGGTTTATGAAAACAAACAATTGTCGTGTGTTGAAGCGCCATGTTTGTTGATGGTACGTGTGAATAAAGGCCTACCCCCGTCCAGTATGACACTCCCTTATTCGTCACTGTCACGGTCAATGACTTTTATTTGATTTAGTTGTAATACCATATTCCTGAAAAGACACCATTGTTGTACTAAATGGCTTCTGGATGTTTGTTTTACATCCAATGAATGTAGCGATTAAACGCGCAAACCGTGCTTGCTTCCTCTACCCCACAAAACTAGCAAAATTAGCGTCTTTGAGTGTGTCACATCACCCTCTTTGTAAGTTTAAACTCACCTGTATAAAGCAACATGTCTGATAGGCTGAGAAAAAAGGGACCACGACAATTATGCCAAAATGCCAATGTATAATTGCTGTTGATATTAGATGAAACCCCTTGTGAAAATGTGTTGACAATGTCATGTGTTTCCGCAGTCGGGACAATAACCACTTGAATTAGGAAGCCATCTTTGAATGATAACGTTATCGCTGTATAGTGTACTGACAGGAAAATATTTACCCCTGGACCACCTGCGGATGCCGTCTGCAATGTGAACGCGGGATAAATATTTCCTCAAATACTAATCAGATTATATTAATTTCCTTTAACACCGCCAGGACAAAGCTTTCTCTGCACATACGTTTTAAGTAAATATCAAACGAACGCATTTTTTATGAACCCAGTTTCAACTCTCTTTTTTGTCATTTCGACGCCATTCTGATCAGCAGTTGACATTTCATTATACAAACTACGTATCCGATTGACAATTCAAGGACATTGGTAATTTCTCGCCCATCTTTCAAACCCGCGCCTGTTTCTTTCAATTAAATAGGCGACAGAACTTTCGTTGTAATTAGAGCTTTGTTTTGAGAGTATTTGTACCGGAAGTAAAGTCTCCGACCGGAGACGCTATGCAGCTAAGTTGTAAAAGTTATGGCTTTCGAGATAACGGCATGACATTTTGTGACAGAATTGAAATAAATTTATGAAATTAGCTTGCTCGCGACTGGCTCAGACAGACAGTAACTTGAAAACGACATTTTACAAAGACATCCATATATTTTCGGACTTGTAGGCACCGCAGCCGTCTGGCTGTTACGCTCAATTAGACCATGGCAGTTATTTCAATGTCGAGACAAAATGTATGTTTTCTGACAGATGTGGGCAACTGTGAACGGGTTCGTGAAATACACCCCGAACTGAATCACGAGAAAAGAAAAAAGCCCCTGCAAGTTGAATAATTAAATGACCATTTCAGAAAATACCTTGCACTATTCTGAGACAAACCGTGTTTGACATTCAAGATTTAGCGAGGGTGTTTCATGTGTATGATACCCTTATCGGTGACAGGGCTTCAGGATCGCAGATTCCAGTCCCATATTGTTTTTTGCTCTCTGATCCTTTCCTGTTAGTTTTACCAAAGTAGTAAACGCCAAGGGCTGCGTCATATCTGAGTTTTGCTCCCACATTTGGCTGGTGTGGCACGCTATAGCTGAACCTTTCACAACTCTCACTCACTTTAATTGTTCATGAAACGATGTGAAGTGATGCAGTGGGGCGACGAACACAACAACACACACTCCCACCCAACACCCAGCCCCCACACACATACACCCCGCGCCCCCACACATACACACCCCCCACACCCCCCACAATACACCCCACGCCCCCACACATACACCCCACGCCCCCAAAACAAACCAAAAAAACAATCAAACAAAAGAACAAAACAAAACACAAAACAAACAAAAAATCCCCCAAAAGCTAAACAAAAAACAACACCCTAATACACCAAAAAACAAAAACAAAACAATCAACAACAACAAAAGAAAAATGAAAATAAACAAGAAACTAAAAAAATAAAAAACAAAACAATAAAACAACTACAAACAAAACAAATAAAAAACCCAAACAACAACAACAAACCCCATGGATAACTACATCATGAGAGACCGTCCACTGTTCTAGTCAGTTGTGGGCACCATGATCCTCTAATATGATTTATTCATACTTTCTGAATCTTACTTGAAACAAACCAAGACACCAACAAACTTCCCCCAAAGAGAAATCATTCTCAATGTTAACTGGTGTCCTGAATGGGATGTATGTTGATTTTTAAACAAATAATTATATTAATAATTAGCAAACAAAAGGCTCGGACCTTTTCCGCCTTGTCGTATGTTTAAGAGATACGCCATTAATGTTCAGGTCAATTCACCAAAGTAACGTCTCGAGTTGGACATGTTCCCTCGATTAATGAGTGTATGTTCCACCTTGATATCCAATCTGTTTTCCAGGATCAGCCTTCCATCACAAGGATTTACGACATCAGTCATTGAAGATGTCCACGTGTACCAGAGCAATTTCCGACATATTTACGAGGGTGTTCGCAACTCATGCGTATTGAGGCTTTGCGAACAAGTCGTAAACTGTCATTCGGTCAAATGAAGCAACAATGTCCTCTCAGATGTACATAAAATGTAGTATTGTTACTGTTTTCACTGTGGAAGTAGATTTCAAGATCATTTGAACATGAACTGAGAATATTCATCGGTATGTATCTGAACCACGGCGTTGTGGACGTAGTATGTTGACGTCGTCGAAGGACGTGGCAATTTTCAATGAGTTATCTCGTGATTTATTGTGTTTCTGTGCCACCTGACGGATAACATGTCAATCCGATCATTGAGAACTATTTATGACCTGTTATTTATTCCATGCGTATCAGACCATCCCGTGACCCGACCAAACCAACGAACCGACGAAATGACTGAATTTTCTCATATGTGGAAGAAGCCGGTATTGTCAGACCTGTTACTCAGACAACAGTTTCAATGGAAGACGTTATGCTTAACGTCAAAACATATGTTTAGTATCGGTGTTTAAATGGGCAGTGGGGTAGCATCGTGGCTAAAGCCGAAGATCCTGGTTCGAATCCCCACATAGGTACAATGTGTGAAGCCCATTTAAGGTGTCCCCGCCCTGGTGATGCTGGAATATTGCTAAAAGTGGTGTAAAACTAAACTCACTCACTCGGTGTATAAATAGCACTGTGAAATCTATGGATCGTCTTGTAGCTTAGTCGACGGATTTCATTGAAAATGAGTGAGTGAGTGAGTAAGTGAGTGAGGGAGGGAGGGAGGGAGTTTGGTTAAACGCCGCTTTGACCAGTATCTCACTTACATCACGGCGCGTGAGATGCATGTGGGAAGAACTCCTGAAGTGATGGAGATCTGAGGCGTTTACGAGCACGGATATGGTCCTGAAAAGTCATAAACATAATAAGCATAATCATCACTGATCACCATCATAAGTACCGGGCACGTATCAGAGCGTGTACGGTACAACTCGTGCCTTGCCCTTAACTGTTGTCATCCTTGTGTCCATTTCCCAAGCAAAGATTAGATAAAAAGAAATTCCGAAAAACCCTTCCTCGCGATCAGTACGCCTTCCAATGAATTCACTCCGCCCGTCAGCCTAGATTCGGTCCGAGACCCTTGACATAAACTGAACTGTATACATTAACATCCTTTCCTTAAACCAATGTAACAAATCGACAGATATATGTCACCAACGTGGCTATAAGCGTCGATCACAAAACCTATATTGTTACCTCCTAACACACTGATCAATTTATTATAATCGTGTCTCCCAGGTGGCCTGAGATATACCTAAGCCCTTCCTTCTTAAACTATCAATACTCATGTAGCACTAAATGCTTATACCACACCAACTATGCCCCGCCACCAGTCTATTGTGGCTGATCTCTGGGTCGTTAGAAGCCGACTATGCCACGGTATGCCTCATTGCATGGTGGATTAGGCCTCAATACAGTCTGGGCGACTTGTTCGTGGTTTGGGTGTTATGCAGGTTATTGGATTAGGGAGTAAGCCTAATAGATAGTTACTGGGACAAGAGGCCTGTCAACAGGTTTATCATTGCAGGTAGTCGACTCATTTGGGAATCATGGGATTTGGATTCGGAGAAGGATTGGGGCGTGTACAGACAAACTTACATGTGTTAAGCCTTCTGACATTGACGGTGGTTGTATTCTGTTTAAACATGTCATATTAATATCTACTGATAAGCTGGACTGATCAAATATGTATGACAGTAATAACATTGTCAATATATGTGCTGGGAGTCAAGTATTTATCTACTACAGTGTTTTAGGACACTTATCTATTATTTCTTGCGTTAAAGTATTCTCGAAAACTTGTGAAGGTATTTCGCCCGTGACCAATGAGAGGCAACGAAGATATTTAACAAGTCACTATCTTTTCTAAAGGTGATCAACGTAATCCGCATTTCACAGAGTTTTGGTAAGCTTATTACTATATTCCTCGTGTCGATGTGATTTTGTAAACTTACTAAGGTATTACTAATTTCACGGTGTTTTGGTAGGGCTTATTACTATATTCCTCGTGTCGATGTGGTTTTGTAAACTTACTAAGGTATTACTAATTTCACGGTGTTTTGGTAGGGCTTATTACTATATTCCTCGTGTCGATGTGGTTTTGTAAACTTACTAAGGTATTACTAATTTCACGGTGTTTTGGTAGGCTTATTACTATATTTCCTCGTGTCGATGTGGTTTTGTAAACTTACTAAGGTATTACTCACTTCAC
The DNA here is from genome assembly GCF_003918875.1 of Haliotis rubra. NCBI lineage: Eukaryota > Metazoa > Mollusca > Gastropoda > Lepetellida > Haliotidae > Haliotis > Haliotis rubra. The sequence continues at coordinate 750,325 of NW_025767105.1, forward strand.
GGTGTTTTGGTAAGCTTATTACGGGTTTCCTCGTGTCGATGTGGTTTTGTAAACTTACTAAGGTATTAGTCATTTCACGGTGTTTTGGTAAGCTTATTACTATTTTCCTCGTGTCGATGTGGTTTTGTAAACTTACTAAGGTATTAGTCACTTCACGGTGTTTTGGTAAGCTTATTACGGGTTTCCTCGTGTCGATGTGGTTTTGTAGACTTACTAAGGTATAAGTCATTTCACAGTGTTTTGGTAAGCTTATTACTATTTTCCTCGTGTCGATGTGGTTTTGTAAACTTACTAAGGTATTACTAATTTCACGGTGTTTTGGTAAGCTTATTACTATATTCCTCGTGTCGATGTGGTTTTGTAAACTTACTAAGGTATTACTAATTTCACGGTGTTTTGGTAAGCTTATTACTATTTTCCTCGTGTCGATGTGGTTTTGTAAACTTACTAAGGTATTAGTCATTTCACGGTGTTTTGGTAAGCTTATTACTATATTCCTCGTGTCGGTGTAGTTTTGTAAACTTACTAAGGTATTAGTCACTTCACGGTGTTTTGGTAAGCTTATTACTATATTCCTCGTGTCGGTGTGGTTTTCTAAACTTACTAAGGTATTAGTCATTTCACGGTGTTTTGGTAAGCTTCTTACTATATTCCTCGTGTCGGTGTAGTTTTGTAAACTTACTAAGGTATTAGTCATTTCACGGTGTTTTGGTAAGCTTATTACGGGTTTCCTCGTGTAGATGTGGTTTTGTAGACTTACTAAGGTATTACTAATTTCACGGTGTTTTGGTAAGCTTATTACTATTTTCCTCGTGTCGATGTGGTTTTGTAAACTTACTAAGGTATTACTAATTTCACGGTGTTTTGGTAAGCTTATTACTATATTCCTCATGTCGATGTGGTTTTGTAAACTTACTAAGGTATTACTAATTTCACGGTGTTTTGGTAGGGCTTATTACTATTTTCCTCGTGTCGATGTGGTTTTGTAAACTTACTAAGGTATTACTCATTTCACGGTGTTTTGGTAAGCTTATTACTATATTCCTCGTGTCGATGTGGTTTTGTAAACTTACTAAGGTATTAGTCATTTCACGGTGTTTTGGTAGGGCCTATTACTGGTTTCCTCGTGTCGATGTGGTTTTATAAACAAATTGAGGTATTGGAAAGCTTGTTAAGGTATATCTCGTGTTAAAGAGTTGATATATGATGGGGAGCCAAATCGGTATTTCCCTTGGGACATTTTACGAATTTCTAGTTTTACGGCGTAAGTTCTTTCCGAAATTATACAAAAAACTGTGGACACCCTCATTACAACACTCACCTATTATTTGACCATTACAGAAACATACAAGCAACTCTTGTATCAACTTAAAGAACATGAATTCATATCTCTTGAACGTCAACGACCTATTGAGACCTGACTTGGTGCGTACCTCTTTCTTTGTAGAACCACCCCAGCATAGATGATGCTATCATTTACCTGGTGCCCAGCGTCTGCCAGCATCTCACTTACTGCAATTACTCTTCTAATAATGACTGGTGAAGCACCAGTTAACATCTCCGAAGAGGTCAACTCCCACAAACACAGATAAATTACCACAGCTGACGTCAGTCAATATAGTTCACAAAGAAGAGTTATTGGCCAGGCCTGTGAAAACACCGGCCACGTGTTGAAGGATGTTTAACATACTGTTAGTATTGGTTTAAATAGCTATGCTTCATTACTATTTCCAATTGTAAACTCATAAATTCAGCTGTAAGAATGCCGGATGCAACCCACACTGCCATGCGCACACAGGTGGTGATGTCACGTGACAGATGGCAGCCTCGTTATCATAAATACCTGTCATGGATACCGTGACAAGAAAATGAACAATCCATATTGGACTTACATTTTTCAGAAATTGAGTCATTTCAACACTGCCAATGTCATGTTTATTTCTTTAGGAAGCCTATACCAACCAACGCCTAAAATATTCACGATAATATTAGCGTTGCGATGCTTTATACATTTAACTAAATGATTTAAGATCAAATAAATGTAAATATAAACAAAAATAGGAGCCACAGTATATTTATGAACTTTTGAATCGGATTACAAGTTTAGTTTAAACATATTTTATTCACAATGTGAAAAGGATCGGGGACAAGTTCTTTCAACTTATTAAACCCCTTGGGAGTGAAACAATAACAAATTTGAGACGAAATCGAGATATGCGCAGTATTGACGCAGTAAGAATCCTGTCAGAACTTCCCCTTTCAATTCTCTCCCCAGTAGACACACAACAATGGCGGTAGATCGGGTTGTGGCAGGCACACGTGTTCATGAGTCTTCACGTTGGTCCAAAGTGGGGATCAGAAATCCGACACATTATTATTCTCCTATGAATTAACCGAGACTTGTAGCCTCCACACACGCTCTTCTTGTCTCAGTAATTGTACTCGTGTATTGTTGCATTATAACCCCTGTATTATGATACCTGTGTGTCGTATTACCGTCGTTTTAACGTCCCATAAGGCGATGACGTGCGTACAATCGTTGACGAAGACCTGTCTTAGGTAGACAAGTCATATGACATGTTAATGCCACGATTGGCCAAGTCGTCCAGTTCCAATAAGATGTTCCCATGGTGATCAGAAAATATATATTAATTTCTGTTTAATTTCATAACTTACACTAGAGTAGGTAACATCCAAATATCACGAGATAAATGAATGATAGCTCAACAGGTAGTGACTGGAGCAAGAATGAAAACTAACGGATGCCCCTAAACTGATCGCCTGTGAAATAATGCTGAATCCATTTCACCCTACTTCACCTCATTCCACTTAATGAATATTCAAAGAGAACAGACACATTATTTAAAATGAATCACTACATTTGTTCAGGGTCACATATATTCTGTTTATAGTTTCATTGCCACTTTACATGTTCAAGGGTTAACATATGAGTATGCGCATTTTAGGTTGTTTAGTTAGTGGGTAAATTATCTATCCATATCTTGAATAAACAACCCGACCGAAGTGTCTTCCACTTGAAGCTGTTGGTATACCACGTGTCTAACACATACCACAACATACCAGGGAATTCAACGTTATATTTCTTGTGTGGGTAAGTAAGACACTCATGTACCCACGGCCAGCACTAACAACAGAGCAGACAGCAGGAACATCAGACAGCAGGAACATCAGACAGCAACAACATCAGACAGCAGGAACATCAGACAGCAACAACATCAGACAGCAGGAACATCAGACAGCAGGAACATCAGACAGCAGGAACATCAGACAGCAGGAACATCAGACAGCAGGAACATCAGACAGCAACAACAGCAGACAGCAGGAACATCAGACAGCAGGACATCAGCAGACAGCAGGAACAGACAGCAGGACCATCAGACAGCAGCAACAGCAGCAGGAACATCAGGGCAACAGACAGCAACAGGAACATCACAACAGCAGCAGAACAGCAGGAACACAGGGATATCAGACAGCAGCACCAGGAACAGAAGACAGCAACAACAGCAGACAGCAACAACAGCAGACAGCAGGAACATCACACAGCAGGGATATCAGACAGCAGCAACAGCAGACAGCAGGAACAAATGATGGACACAAAGCTTCTTCAGCAATATTTCATTCATGAAATTACTTCAGCATAAGATCTCAGACTGAAATTGATTATATTACGGGAGTAAAACAACAGCAGATAATATATACCAACACGACAAAATCCACGATTTAAAGTTTCAGTACAAGCAACTCTATGTATCACAAGCATGTTGTCATCAACGAGGAACCAAAACAGTTTTCCCTCCAAATGCCATTTGGAGGCACCGAAACACCAGAAAATACATGTGTGTGAAAATGACAAAATGTCATATTTGACAGTCATATACAAGAATCGGTTGTACCGAGTGGGTATGTGTCCAAGTCACTGATATGTCGAAGGATTGGTGTTCGATGTATGTCATTTTTGGATTACATCTATGGTCAGGCAGGTGTGTGGTGACCCAATGCAACACGTCAATGTGACTAAATCATCCTTGTACCACGTATCACGTACCACGTACCACGTAGTACCACGTATCACGTACCACGTACCACGTACCATCTGTGCAGTAACAACACGTATTTCATTTTACAATGACCAGAGAATGCATGCATAATATAAACAATTGCAGTCTTTACACCGATTTGGAAACCCTTTTGAATTCAACATGCGATAATAACACGTTCTGCGGAATAAGCGTTCTTATCCTTTGACCAGTCACAGCGCTGTTCATGGAACACTGACACGTTCAAGACGCCGCTACTTCCGCAAGTGGCTGTTCAGAGTCGGAAGTAGATGTTTCTGGACCGGAAGTGATCGCAGCACATTTCGGCTGCTTCCTCCCTCTCAGCTTCCGCCAGTCTGGTTGATACTGGTCGGAGTAGATCTGGAATATAGTGACCATATCGGGCACAATGGTGTTGGATCTCTTGGTCAGTGCCCGCAGCTTGGCCGTAGAAGGATGGGACCATCTGGTGTATGCGGTTTTAGTAGATACGGGTCTGCCACGTCCGTCGCCTTCCTGCATCTCGGCCAGGAGGATCTCTCGGGCATCTTCCCCATCGATGAAAGTCTCCGATCTGTCGGGATGCTGTTTTTGTGTTCCGAGAATTAGCGGCAGTCGTAAGGCGCTACCAACCGATAAACACAGTGGGTTCTGTCTCGATTTCACATGGCGGCAAATTGGAGTCCAAGGGCGCTGATACATAGTTTTTTCTCGTTCAAAAGCGAGAGTTTGGGGGGTTGTCTCCCTGTCCGGAAGAACGGTCAGAGATCTTTCATTGAATCTGAGCTGTAAGCTATGACTTCTACCAACCCAGTCTACGGCGTTGAGATAAAACTCCCCATCCCTCAAGGTTGGTGATGCGGTTCCCTTCGTGAATAGCACATGCGCAGAGACATAGTTCCCGTTCTTACAGGCGAGTAACAGAGCTGTGTAGCCAAGATTGTTCCTCCTGTCAATATTTAAACCAAATCTTTTGAAAACATCCACAATTTGTCCAACAATCTTGGGATTCCCACTGAGTGCAGAGTGATGAAGAGGGGTGTTCCCGTCGGTGTCTGGCTCGTTGATGTCCAGGACGTCTTCAGAAAGTATGTTCTCAACTATCTCTTGCTTACCCTTCATACAAGCATAGCTGAGGGCAGTCCTCCCCATGTTGTCCTTCATGTTCAAATGAGCTCCCTTCTTGAGGAAGATCTTCGCCATCCTATAGCCATATTCCTCGTTGTCGATCATGCAGGACAACATCAACGGTGTTCGGCCATTGATGTCTCGACAGTCAACATTCGCGCCATGGTTTGAGACGAGCAGACGAACTTGGTGCAGACGACAGTCTAGTACTGCTTGATGGAGAGCAGTCTTAATCAACCGTTTTGTTCTAGGTGGGGAGAAAGTCATCTTGGTGGTTTTCAGTCAATGAACACAATGATAAACGTTATGGTCCGTATCCGTTTTGATAAATCTTGCTACCTCACCGTCAATCAATGTGTTGCGACATTCTTTTACGTTTCCAAAAGAGAAATGAAAGATGGTCAACAATTACTCTTTGAATGTCAACAAAATACGTATCTCACTGTTTGTGTTTCATCGTCATGATCCAGCATGTTCTAAATCAGTAGCTCCTACAGACCGCCGCCACACAGTCACCCTCAGTTTGGAACTGTTCCCCGTCCAAGGTACTGTGAAGTATCCCAATCAGTTTACACACATCATTGAACAACTCGTCCACATGGCAGGCTCAAATCTCGCTCTACAATGAAACCACACACCATCCCCAAGACAACAAACGTAGACCAATGTACTTAACATAATCCCAAATAGTCGGATCAAACGTGGCTCGCGTGCAGCGTGGCTCGCTGTCCTCTCAATCCCTTTACGTGACATATACTCCTTCCAATCTCCAAACTCCTAGGTGTGCATGTTTGACGCGACCTGACGCGCACGTGCCCTGTTGCCTGGACGACGGTGCCACCCCGATTGGGACGTGAGTTTATGGGTGTCTAATCACTCCTTTCAGTGGGGATTGAATGACAAGTGTATGTAGCAATGAACATGGTATACATTACAAAGATATCGCCTCGCTTGACATCACGCCACACACTGAAGGTATTGCGGGGACAACTTTATGTTGTTGTAGATACACTATGGGCCTTAACCCTTAAAAGCCAAGTCGTGTTTAGGGCCGACGATAGGATTGCCCTGTGTCATAGTGCTTAGAAGTCGGGGTAAGGGAGAATGCTTCTTTTAGGACATACACATAATCGTGTAATACGATTTATTGAGGTTGTATTGTACCGTATGGTTAATATTGTGATTTATACACCTGGTTCCAATTACACATCATCGCTATTTAGTATAGTGCTATATAGGCACAATTGTGTTTTCTGTTTAATCTTTATGTAAAGATGAAATATGAGGACACTTGTATTTACCAATAATTGTTATATAGCGACGTTCTGTCAGGTAAAGATTTGTTGCAAAGCATTATGATTAGGAGGTTCATTGTGATTGTGTTTTTTACATTTGTAATGATAGTGATTTTAATTATTAACAACAAAATGTTAAAACAAATATTGGGTATGTATGTGAATATCTCTATAATATATTAGTATAATTAAGAAAAGCGGTCGTGTCATAGTAACTTGATGTCATAGTAATACATGAAAGAGTATAAGTATTAGATCATAAGTAGGTGTCTCGTATTTAAATCAAACATTATGAGATATGTATACAAAAGTCAAGAGGTATATCACTGAATTTTATATCAGTGTTACTTTGATCACAACAGTCTGCTATATCGCATAGATCGTGAAAATACCATTCGTTAACTCGTTAAATCAACTTAAAGGTGAGGTGAAATTGGGTTTAACGTCGTGCTTGAGAATATTTCGCTCATATGACGACGTGCATGCGTGTGTATGTGTATGTGCGGATGCTTGTACTAGCCCAGACTGAAGCTGGTTTTATAGTGCTAGCACAATGAGATACCACGCCGCAGTGAAGCATGAATACCCCACTCAGACACATTATATTGACTCCGAGCCGACCAGTCCTTCTTGTACCCATAATGCCGAGCGCCAGGCAGCGACCAACAAGTACCATATTTGAACGTCTTTTGGTATGACGCGTTCGGGGATCGAACCCGCGACCTTCCGCTCTCCGGGCGGACGCTCTAACCACTACACCACGGAGGCGGTCAAATGTCAACTTAAAGGTAGCCATTGATCATTCATTCCTGCCGCGGCTTATTCCCAACACAAAGCGTTAATCCCATTGTGACATATTCAGGTCCCACGCTTGTATTATTTATGGAGACTAGATAATGTTTCATCGAATACTATGAGCCTATATAGAAAGTAATTGAAGACATGTATTTTTGTGGCAGACACCTTTTTCTTCTCTTCAACTGTCTGAAGGGTCATTATTTTCCAAGCATTTGCTGGAACAACGTGTTATCTTTTGTTAACATCCCAGCCTGTGGGTGTTTCCCTGTACAGCCCGGCTGTTGAGGAAGTGATACAACACTTAAAAAAGGTAAGACTGCGAGATCAAGCCATGCTTTCATGTAACAGATATCAGCGCGTCCTCTAAACGATAAAGGGTTAGCTGAAGTGTTTGTTCTAGCAACATCGATCTCTGATATAGATCCCAATCACCAGGCTTCGATCTGTCTGTAATGGCTGATTTCATCAGACAGTTGGTTAAATACACAAGTAATTGATCCTAGCAATGCAGTCACGCAACAATGTGGGTGTTGGTCGCCGGTATATCTCGGGGTACACGGATACAATTGTCGGATACGACTCTCGGATGAGATTCCTCGCATGCATGTAGATAAACCAAAGATGACATGGCATAAATGATTATTGATGTATTGATACCGATTATTATGCCGTGTAGCCGACGGAATGTCGGTCGTGTGGATGTCAGTCCTTAGTCTGTCTCACAGTCCCTGAACCACATTATTTCCCCTACTGCCTAGCCCTCTCTGCAGTGCTAAAGCAATGAATAAAGCAAGTCTAGATTTCCTCAGGTTCTGAATCTCTGGTCTCCCTGGGGCTCCTTTTCAATTTAAATGGGCTTGCTTGTTACTATCAAACTTATATATATTCAGAGACTAAGCATTAGTCTAGTCAGCCCTGTGCGCTGCAGGGCACACTGGTGGCCCGTAAGACAAAGGCGCCGCAGTTTATTTAACATCCGCTGTCAACGTTCTTTTGGGGTCCTCTTATACCAGGGTCCTGTTTCACAAAGCGATGGTAGCAGTATGACTATCGTAAGGCTATGTTAAAGTGAGTTTAGTTTTAGGATGATTTTAGCAATAATCAAACAATATCACGGCTGGGGACACCAGAAATGGGCTTCACACAATGTACCCATGTTGGGAATCGAACCCGGATTTTCGGCGTTACAAGCGAACGCTTTAGCCACTAGGCTACCCCACCGCCTCCTATATTAAAGTACAGTAGTTACGACAGTCGTTCCCCAACGATAGTTTTGTGAAACGTGAACCTGGTTCAAATCCCAGTTTCTCTCAAGTTCGAATCCTTAGAGCAGCGGAGGGGTTAGTCTGTCACAGTCCCTGAACCACATTATTTTCCCTACTGCCAAGCCATATCTGCAGTGCTAAAGCCCATAATGAAGCAAGTCTAGATTGCCTCAGGTTTTGAATCTCTGGTCTCCCTGGGGCTCCTTATCAATTTAAATGGGCTTGGTTTGTTACTTGGTTGTTACTATTAAGAGACTAATTAAGTTGGTCTACGGAGGGGTAGTCTAGTGGTTGAAGCGTTCGTTCGTCACGCCACAGACCCCGTTTCGATTCTCCACATTGGCACAAGGTGGGAAGCCCACTTCTGGATTCCTCTGTCTTCATAATGCAGGAGGGGCGGTGGGGTAGCCCAGTGGTTAAAGCGTTGACTCGTCACGCCGAAGACCCGGGTTCGATTCCCCACATGGGTACAATGTGTGAAGTCCATTTCTGGTGCTCCTAACATAAATATTCTATTCCGAATGACAGTACGATATACCACGCAACAATCATGGCAGCATAGATTGAGGAATGAAATTAAAACACAAAAAAAAAACCTCTTCCACCAACTCCGGACAATCGTACTAACACTTAACTTTACCCCAACCCAACCCAAACAAACTGTCGATCACCCTGAATACCATAGTTGAACAGAACCATGCAATGATAATAAAGAAATAGAACTTCTTAGAAACGGTGGAATTTGTTGTGACAGTTTTAACGCAGGTCGTGTATATTCTTTGATTATTGTTAACAGATTCGTCAAAACAAGGTATGTGTTCCTTTGACATCGCTTCACTGACCGGTAACACATTATTAATAAATGTAATATTTGTCGTCTTAACACGAAGGAATATCATGTGAATGACATGTGTTCGCAATCACATTATAGAAATAAGTACATTTATTTGAATGTTAAAAAACAAACACAAACCTAACTTACTATAGTGTACGTTCACTGTATGTTTCTTATATTCATTTTACAATGCCTACCATACAACAATAATATTCACGTGTTTCGTTTCGAACCGACATGCAACAATCGTGAATCGATCGTCAGCGCAACGGCAATCTTGGAAGAGTTGCCTCCCTTGGTACATTCTCACCTGCAACTACAATGTAATAGCAAGCCCTTGGGACTGTCCAGGGAATGAGATCGGATGGGGAAATGATTGGAGTTGCCAGTAATCATACCAGGACGACTATGTACATGGTCTGGATTACCAGTTTGTTGGTTTAGTTTCACATGAGAACATTAGTTCGTTACAGTATAGTTAACCTTTAGTTCCCGTTAATGCTGGATCAATAAGTTATTAAAGTTGCTTCATATTTTGCTATTAATCACTTTTCTTGTGTTTACGCAAATGTTTATTTTCACTCAGATTTTGTTATTTCAATTACAACGCTTAGTAGACGGTTTCATACTTTTTGGAGAAAAATTTATAAAGGCTTAGAAAAAGAAACTGTATTTGCGAATAACGGATAAGAAAATTGGACAAATTGTGTGCTCATTTTAGTGTCCCGCGAACATAAATATTATCTCATTCTGTAATGTACCCTTGGGATTTGTATCTGCGAGTACCCCCTCGGCGTTAAAATCTTTATGTTTAAATATCAAGGTAATGTTTATAAATGCTAACCATCCAAAAATGTAGTTAAACACAGAATGGAAGCTACAGCGGTAATCAGACGTGGGACATATATACCTAAACGCGTGTACGTTTACCAAATCATCGAATCAATCTGCAAATCGTTCCATCGCTTAGTGGCACATTTCACCTCATCACCTGTCAATCACTGTCAATTTCACCATCAAACAAACGAGCACCTGCTCATTGCATCTGTAATGAACATCGAAATCAATTATATGCTCTGTGCTGACAATCGTATTAGTTATTTTTGCATAAACAAATACTTGTAGTAGAGGTATGTTATTAACACCTTGAGTGACAGCTATGTACAACGCCAGGGCCCTTCAACAGGGTGCATGTCAATATCAGGCACCATCGGAGGATTCGAAATACATTTCCACAAATTATCACTGTAAACAACAACGTGTTCATTCCGGGATCTGTGTGGATATAGCAAGGAACAAATGACCGCTGGGGTGGAAAATAAATATTCTTTTTCGGAAAGTAATCATCAAAGGATGTCTATTTAAGACCATTTACAGATAAAAGCCAGATAATATTAATATAGTTATAATTTTCGATTATCGTGAAACATTTTAAAAATAGATGTACGTTACCGAGAAAGCAAAAAAACCGAAAGGTTTTTTGAGTTATTTAGGTTTGCGGTGAGAACTTGGAATTTTGACGGTATAATTGTTCCTTATTAAAAATGACTAACGCATTGCTGTCTCTTCCTAAACGAGATAAAATAAATTATTTGTTTATGGATGTGAAAACAGTTGGTGGTTGATGTGTTGATATCTAAAACGTGAATCTAAATACAACGACACATATGAATGATATATATATACAAATGCAACATATAAAATTGACCGTAGTATTTGACATTACTCCCGTAAAGATGAAACTCCAAATTTCCTCGTTATTTTAAATTAAATATTTTTGAAAACTTCATTCTTTGAGAAAGGGGCGTTTCTTTCAAGACAGTCCCTCTATGATCCGTGACCACTACATTCATTAAGCGATGTACATTTCAGTGTGTGACAGGAGACGACAGGTGTCGGGGTGACGTGAAATACACAACGGAACATCGGCATGCCAACCGTCTCCATTACCGTCAAACATACGGGTGTCAATTTCCCTTGTACATTTCTTTCGCGCTTCCAAATCACGGATATCTGCCCAATCGCTCGAAAAGGGCCATTTCAAAGCGAGAAAAACAGAGATGGGTTAAACACGATATATTGTAATAACCGAACTTGCTGTGTTTGACAACTGTTTTTCAAAAATTGATGTTCGGTAGGCTTTTATCTGCGAGCTCATTGTTTGAGAGTGTATGTTTCGCCGTGCATTTCGGCTGCAAGGCTGAACATTTCTCACACAGCTGCCAAGGACTTTAACGCGTTTTTGTCCCTTTTTCTCAGTGTTGATAATTTTGAAGAGAAAATATGTAAGTGAGCGAGAAATTTGCTTACAATTACATAAACATATGTCTAAACCGTGTCGATTTTCAATTTGATCAACCAGATGGGAAAGCGTAAATACATTTGGATATTTCATGGGTAATCTAGCTCGCTGCTCTGTAACTCCCGAAAACACACACGTAACGGTAATAATTTGGCCTGACTCTCAAAATATACATTTCGAAATTTTCCATGCCGTTTACAGCTTTCACCATTACCGGGGAACGTTTTAGTAGTTATTTTATCTTTTTTTCCCCATTTCACTGTTTTCCTCGGCTAGAAAACACACGCATCTCTCTCTCTCTCTCTCCCACACCCTCTCTCTCTCATTACATAATTAACTATAAGAACATGTACCATTCGTATTTATTCCGGTCCATTAATTTAATCTCTTTTGATGAAATATTATACACAAATTGCTTTAATTAAGTATTTTTAAAACCATGTTCTGTTTTTTTTTCAATTTCATTTTCTGATTTTGTTTCTTTTAACATATATTTATGGCACATTCTTATACACATTTCCAAACCTAAGACAATACCAACTTCTATATGCCTCTCAAGAATTTATTTACAAACCTGTTTTTATAGATCCCCAAACCACACCGTACATATCTCGTGATGGGAAACACAATTAATAATGTTCCGACGAAACTAATTACTGTCAAGAAAAAAAGTAGCCATTTTTAAATCAAACTTAAATTTTACTTTGATATAAAGTATGCTTATTTGAACCAATGGGTAAGATTCACTAATCTGTTAGCGCGCATGTATTTCCTCTGAGAGATTGGCTGCCAGTGAAAGGCGAGCTTCCGCCCAGTACATATAACCTGGTAGTTTTCTAACTGTAAGTAACGATGTCAACACCGGTGACTGATACTCTTCTTATAGCATCCCACTTTGTGTCTAAGTTTATTTTCTAATAAACAAAGGCCTTACGCTGTTTCATTTACAGACGCAACTTCACAAGAAGTCTGGCACAACAGTGCCAGTGAAGAAGGGTAACTGTCGACAGAGAGATGCGTCCACCAACCCCAGACCCAGCACATCACGAATCAGCGCTGCTGAGGGACTTTGTGCGATTTTTGAGTGTTTTTCTTTGTTGATTGCGAATTCGCTCGGCTTGGAAAACTGGCTTTGAGCAAAGCTCCGAGAGACGAAATAGTTTACTCTCTAAACGATTCACATCAACAGGAAATTTGTACATTTCAAAGACACGGAAACAAATTGGCCGTTTCTCGGCAAAGGAAAGCTAATCCGACGCGCAGTTGTCGGCTAAATTTGTTTGAAGAAAATAGACAGAGGTATGTTAATTAAAATAACGGCCTCATTTCTGATCGCACCAGAACACAACCTTAAAACAGCTCTCGCGGCGTAAAACTAACGCAGACAGCTACGAGACGGTTTGGTTTAGAGAGTGTGGTTTTCGTGAAATGTTGGAATGACTCCTGGAATGCGGAACAGGAATACGTGATCGTTGGTCTTAGTCAGCGCGTCCTATGATTTAGGTAATGACAAAGTTCGAGAAACACTATAGATTTGTTGTTTTAGTATATGAAAATAAAATATGTAAAAAAACCTAAATAATTTCAACTATTTAATTATTTCCGGTTGTACATTCTGTTATAATGGGTTTGTAGTTAGGCTGTGAAATGCAATGAAACAGTATTGAATCAAATAAATTTTCTTAGGCTACTATTACAGATCAATACATGTGATGATGAAAGCTTCCAAAACCAAATGGAAATACGAACAATCAATTTAAGCTATTAGTCAGCGTCATTTTCATTATGTGGATATTGAGTCCTGTATATAATACATTTCTTTCCTCGATGATCTCAACGCGAACAAGCTAATACCTATAGAAATAACATCACACGTAACACTGACGATTATTAAAGCAAAGTTAGTTAGTTTTCTTATAGTAAATATTAAAACAGCGTGTGTCTCTCCAGCATGGAGGTGAATGAAACTATCTTTCACCTTCTGAGTGCAAAGTACACTAATCGTTGAATAGGTTTCGCAAAAAGCGTTAAAATTAGGAATATTGTTGATCTGAACGGAGCAGACAAACAATGACCACCATGATAGGTGCTGTCAGTCATCAAAGGTAACGTTTAATGTGTCAGTTGTTAATTTCAGATGATATGTATTTTCATAAGCCGCATTGGTATTTCGTGAGAGAGATTCGCACTCGATTTAACTCTCATATTTATACACATCGCTAACAACTGCAATTGAGTTAAAAGAGTGGCAAATGAAATAAAACCAAATAAAGACACGCTTGATCCGAGAAAAGCACTCACTCGTTTAGATTAAACCCAATTGTTTTGAAACAACAGCGCGCATTTCAACATGGGCGATACTTTTCACCCTTTATTCGTTTTAGCAAGAAATCACAAGTTTACATTCAACACGAAACGAAACTGAGTACGGGGACGCAGAAACTCTTTTGTATCGCGTTGTTAACGGAAATCGGGGTAAAAACAAAGACAACGAAACGGGGAGTGTGTTTTCCTCACCAGACTCGCCGTCTTTGTGGACAGGTGGTTCAAATTGGCAGAAATTGAAAACGAATTCTGCTCCTCCGAATCCGAGCTCGGCCACTTCGGGGTGGGCTTTCCTTGGGAACCAGGTGAGCACAACTGTGGCTTAATTGACGACAAATTTATTTTGATTTCAAAGCTAACTATTGTATACATTCTTTTTTTACTGTAAATAAAAGACCCGCCTTTGCAGTTCTTGGTAGTTGTTTCTACACGTGGGGCAACGTTTTGAGGAAAATGGGAAAAAATTAAACAAATAAATAACATTAAAACTGTTTTCGTTTTTTTGCGTGTTTCTCGTGAGTGTTTCAATAATGGAAAGGATATGTCATAAAGGTGAGAACAGGGATATAGAATTATTTAAAGCATTGCTCTTATGTGTAAACTCACAGATTAAACGTAATATACGTACCTTACGCACTCTACGTATGTTACTTATATCTTACATGCTTACATTTTGTTTTCATGTACATTCAAATCGAATTATCGCTCGTGTATATTGTCTCTGCAGGCCTTCGTCGGCTGAATATATATTTTATAAGCTATAGTTCGTATAAGTACACTCACTCGCAGATTGAACCTTGCGCACTAGATTTATGTTACTTAGATTATGGCATTTTGTTTTTTATGTACATTCAAATCCAATTCTCTCGTGTACATGTATACTGTCTCTGCAGTCTTTCCTTGGCTGAATATACATTGTATAAAGTATATATCGTATATGTACCTCTACTCGCAGATTCAACGTAATATACGTACCTTACGCACTCGACGTATGTTAGGTACATTCTGACATTTTCTTTTCATGTATATTCAAATCCAATTATCTCTCATGTGTTTTTTGTACAGTTCTTCGTTGGGTTTATTTATGACCCATAAACATGAACCGTGACTGAATGATGCTGTTCTATGCTGGCACTAAAATCATAAGTTCATATCGAAATCATGAAGCAGCCATCAACATAGAGAAATACCGATAGTAAAAATATTAATAATTCGATGCAGATTTAAAGTATAACACATTTTGAAACTACCAAAGAAAACAAATGACGTATATCAAAATAAGGCCACAACCCCAATGCATATCCAAAGAATTTGTTTAGGCGTATTGTATTCTTTAGCTGAAAAAAGCCTCTTGTGTTGTAGGTATGTACACAGTTATGTTTTTGGTGGTCAACTCTCCTAGCACGTTATAGCTGTAACACGGTCCCCTCGTCATATGGGAGTGATTCCTGGTGAGGAAAAATAAATACATGTATTACTAAGAACAAACCCCAGAACGTGTTGTTCTACGGAAATCGTAGCTTCTAAGTTGAAAAAAATGTGTGTTTTAATGCTGTCGTTTTCTCACTAGATTCTGGTTTCATGTATTGATGTTTATTAAACAGCCGGGAAAGTGTGTTTTTACACATTGATCTGATTTTAAAACGTATTAAAGGAAAGATTAATATTAAAGCAAATGTTGATGAAAAGAAATGCTCAAGCACTTCAGTCGAACAGTTTGTTAAAAGTAAATATAAATAGTCTCTTGGTGAGGCATTGTTGAGAGAAAAAACGGTGATAATTAGATTTCACAGAACTATCATTGATTTGGATGGCATATATGTAGCCTAAACATTTTAACTATTATTTATTTAAATGTTCATTCAACAAATACAATAATTTCTAATGGTTATCTGTATGTAATTGTATTTATCTTGCAAACCTGGCCAAGTTAGACCAGTCTCTGTGGTGTTTTACTAGAAATGCAATATTTTTCTAAACCACAAACACAGCCAAACAATACATAAAATACTTACATCACATAGCATTGTTCACAATTCTAATTTCACAATAAATTGTAAGAATTATACATGAAAAGTCCACTTTGTTGAACAAAACTGACTTTTAGATGAAGATTATTTACAATAACATAATTTCTGAGAATGTAAATTTCAAAGCGAAAGCGGGAAAATTTGAAAAGGTCAGGTAAACACAGTTACACAAAAAGACAAACAAAAACGTCGACAGCTTTTCAGACCTCACCGGTGAAAACCGACAAACAATGTCTTTCTCTCCAGCGACATCAACTCACTAACGGTGATAGGGCGATTTCCTCGCAAAAATGTCAAAGGTCCTTTTCTCCCTAAAAGTCTAACAAAAGTTGTAACCTTTTGCATACGTACGTTCCCAAGCGTAGGGTTACGGCAAAACTCTGTCGCATGTAGGTGTTTAGGTCAACACAAGTTTTCCTCAGATGCGTGCTTAGACGGAGGGGATTTGTTTGTGGTTTGTTACAATACCGTTAGGTCTGATAACGTCGCCTTCAGCGCTTTGGTGGTTGTGGGCTGTTTGGTAGAACATACATTTTGTGAGGTTCGATTCGAGGTTTGTAGGGTTTGGGTAACACATGTTTGTCTTATAACTATACTGATGAGCAAAAGAAACTTTCTCTTGCAATTTTTTTTATAATATTAACATAAGAAAATATAATCAAATGCAAATTGCCCCATAGTATTGCCAACAACAAGGGTTCGATTCTGACCAACATCAGCGCTCAAACGCACCTCTTGACAACTTTGCATCGAAAACAGCAAAATGCACGTGTTTTGCAAGTAAGGGTAAAATGCACGTGCATGCATGGTATAAAACCACCTCACAGCACAGAGTAGATCGTACTTCAGCAGAAAACCACTTTACAATGCCGAGGGTAACTTCAGCAGAGCGAGAGAGGGCCATCGGAATGCTGCAAATGGGCGCTTCATCGGGTCACGTTGCAAGAACCTTCAATTGCTCCGTCGTGACCGTCAGGAACCTTCGTCGGCGTTGCCAACAGACTGGTCAGACCTCAGACAGGCCCCAGACAGGCAGACCCCAGGTGACAACTGCGCAGGAAGACCGCCACCTGAGGACGTTACACCTTAGAAACCGCTTCCCGACGGTAACGTCATCAGCGTCAACAGCACTCGGTCACCCAGTGAGTCGAAGGATAGTGTCAAGGAGACTACGGGCCTATGGTATCAGGGTCTACCGACCGTACCGAGGAACGCTGCTGACAGACAGACATGGTCGCTCGAGTTGTCCAGAACTTCTTTAACGCCAACAACGTCAACGTCCTGCCATGGCCTGCACGTTCTCCTGACATGTTGCCAATCGAGCACGTATGGAACCACATTGATAGAGTTATTCAATGGAGACAGAATCCACCAGTTGCAGTACAGCAAACGACTCAAGCCATTGTCGAAGAATGGAGGCGAATCCAAGCTGACGTCATCAGACGCCTCACATCTTCAGTCAGAAGACGTGTGTTTGCATGTATTCTATCCAGAGGTGGACAAACTCGTTATTAGAGACTTCTGTTAACGCTTTGCTGTGTTTCCCGAATGGACCCACTGATCGTGAATTGTCTAGTTTGACCCCATGTCGACCATAACCTGTTCAATAAGTTATCAGCCTTGTAAAAATCGAACGTTTGTACTTAGTACGTGCCTATGTCATTGCTTCACAAATTACAAACTTCGATTTTATGTTGTTGTTTTTAAGTGAGATCAAATTGAAGGAGGAGAAGTTTATTTTGGTCGTCAGTATATATATGCTGCTGCTGTTGATGTTGCTGCTGAAGAAGAAGATGATGGTGTTGATGATGGTGGTGATCCATGTATACACAGGCAGTCATTTAGTTTTAGAAGACCCGTTTGTACGTTAATGTAAGTTATGAGGATTGTATGGATGTAGTTCTAGCTATTGATCATTGTTAGGTTAGGTATGGACGTACGTGGAGCATAATTCCCCAGTTCCTGAATCAGGTCTTGAAATAAAATAAACAGTAGGTCATCACATCAACGTCACAACATCAGTGTAACATCACATCAACGTCACAACATCAGTGTAACATCACATCAACGTCAGAACATCAGTGAATCATCACAGCAACGTCAGAACATCAGTGTAACATCACATCAACGTCACAACATCAGTGTAACATCACATCAACGTCACAACATCAGTGTAACATCACAGCAACGTCACAACATCAGTGTAACATCACATCAACGTCACAACATCAGTGTAACATCACAGCAACGTCACGACATCACTTGAACATCACATAAACGTCACAACATCACTTGAACATCACATCAACGTCACAACATCAATGAAATGTCAGTTGAACATTATGACTGCCACATCTCCCCTAACATCAGAACAGCATAACCTCTTGACTGCCACATCTCGCCTAACACCAGAACAGCATAACCTCTTGATTGCCACATCTCGCCTAACATGAGAACAGCATAACCTCTTGACTGCCACATCTCGCCTAACATGAGAACAGCATAACCTCTTCACTGCCACATCTCGCCTAGCACCAGAACAGCATAACCTCTTGACTGTCAGATGTCCCCAAACATGAGAACAGCATAACCTCTTGATTGCCACATCTCGACTAACATCAGAACAACATAACCTCTTGACTGTCAGATCTCGCCTAACATGAGAACAGCATAACGTCTTGATTGCCACATCTCGCCTAACATGAGAACAGCATAACCTTTTGACTGCAACGTGGAACGTCACTACAACGTCAGCGGATGAATGCATTCGACTACATCATTGCAACGTCACTACGTCACTACTACATAACTACGTTACTGCAACATCAGTGGAACATTGCTACATCACTGCAACATCAGTGGAACATTGCTACATCACTGCAACATCAGTGGAACATTACTACATCACTGCAACATCAGTGGAACATTGCTACATCACTGCAACATCAGTGGAACATTGCTACATCACTGCAACATCAGTGGAACATTGCTACATCACTGCAACATCAGTGGAACATTGCTACATCAGTGGAACATTGCTACATGCAACATCAGTGGAATTGCTACACTCAGTGGAACATTGCAACATCAACATCAGGAACATTGCTACATCACTGCAACATCATCACATGGCAACATTGCATACATCACTGCAACATCAGTGGAACATTGCTACATCACTGCAACATCAGTGGAACATTGCTACATCACTGCAACATCAGTGGAACATTACTACATCACTGCAACATCAGTGGAACATTGCTACATCACTGCAACATCAGTGGAACATTGCTACATCACTGCAACATCAGTGGAACATCAGTGGAGCATTACACTGCATCACTGCAACATCAGTGGAGCATTACTATCAGTGGAGCATCTACACTGCAACATCAGTGGAGCATTACTACATCACTGCAACATCAGTGGAGCATTACTACATCACTGCTACGTCAATGGAAATATGTCACATCAATGCAACACCACTGCAACATTACTACATCACTGCCACGTCCCACCATCACCTTAACGTCTATCTACCAATTAGATGTTTGTATAATCTGGACTGGTGGCCTGTCTACTGAAAGTATCTAGCTGCCTGTTTAAAACCAACTCTCTCAGCAAAGACAGTGTTTCTACATTACTCCAGCAATACCTTTCAAAAAGCATGGAAAATCGTCAATTACACTTGGTCGGTGTGAAAACCTAGAACCACCCGGTGACTGGTGTCAGAGGACATCTGACCGTGTGCTGTACCTGGATGACTGACCACTACAGTCATCTGTGGCCATATTGGAGCAAGTGCGTATAATGTCTATAGCATTGACCAGGCAATTTCACCTTGACCTTCCGGTTCTGATGACCGAGAATGCATGTTACCTGACCAGTAAGTATAATCGAGTGCACCCGATAAAGATCAAGTGTATTGGATGTCGACAGCTGTACGCTTGTATTGGCGCGAATAAGTTGACTGGTTCTATAAGGGGCCTGGTGTGAAAACTCAGACACATCAGTACTCAAACAACAGTTGTTAATACATGTATGAACAACTAAACAACAGAACAACACAAAACAATGCTAGAAATTCTCCGTGGGACATATCTTCAACCATGATCCCATGTACACATGTAATGATATTTACGATATTAACTAAGTGACCGTGAGTGGGTGAATATTGTTTTATGTCGCTTTTTATGCAACATTCCTGCAATTTAAGGCGCGGAACAATCAAAATGGGTTTCACACATTGCAACCTTGCAGGGAATCGAACCCGGGTCTTGAGCAACATTGATCAGATGACAAGTATTTTATACAAAGTCATTATGCAAAGTGTATGTGTACTAAACAATTGCAACGTTACATCGATTTCGAATATAATGATTTTCAACATGAAAACGTAAGAAGGAAGTTTTGAAAATATTTTGAAAAGTTAGGAGACACACATCTATACACACTTCCTTGTAGTGGCGAGTGTAATGTACACCCTGTTGTTAATTTCACTCCCAAATAGACACATCCTTATGTTAATAAGCAAATATACAGCAAACCAGATCTTGTACATCGCATATCTCCCTTTGGGATTCGAGCACATTTGACATTTGTGCCGAAATCACGAAAACAATGATTCTTAATATGTTTCAGCTCGTAAACTGTTGATATAGTGCGTGTTTCTATGTGAAAGCGGATTAACGTCTATTCAGATATTTTGACAACCTTAGACCGGGAAATCCCGGCGGGACAGGGGTCGAGGGCCCGGCCGCTTTGTGATCGGTAGCTATTTCATACGTGGCATTTACACGTGTGTGCTCGGCCATACTCATAACACAACATCAGGCTTGTTGATTTCGGCAAGTATGAAATTAACACATGTACATTTCACTTACGAGAAAACTCCTCGGTCATAACACGTGTGCACTACAAATGTATCAGGTTGTTATGTACAGTTTAAACGACACGTGAGTCTTATAGATATAACATAAGATACCCCGTCCTCTCACTTATGCTGTTTTATCATGATATATCATACATGAGGATTCCTCTCACACTGTAGCATGGAATAGAGGGCTTAATACCACGACCCCCTCGCGCCCGCGTGGTCGCCCTGTTTCCATATTTCACAGGCTCCGTTAGAGATTGCGGTTACCCGGGGTGGACTTATTGCCCAGACTTGCGTTTCTAGGACACCCAACTGGTTCTACCTAAATCCTGGAATTCCGGCCAGGTCAAACTGACCCTTCGGGTGAGAAAATGGCACCCAAATACAAGCATACATAAAAAGGTTTGATCAAAGAATCAGTACCGCGTCTTTACTGTTTGATCATATGTGTTCATATTTCTGAATATATTGTGTGATCTTTCCGTCTCAAAATGCATACATCAGTCTTATGACGTTGCACGATATAATGACGAGGGTAATTAATAACTTCCGATTGCAAAGGTGTACTGGCTCTTCACAACCTGTTAACAGTTTGAATATGAGAAGCAAGGACCGGCGGTCCCTAGGCTCGGCTTCACCAACGGATCTTACGACGGTCGGAAGTCTGCATTTTGGGGGTTTGGGTGAAGGGTTTCACAAAACGACCTCAGCCAATATTGACCAAAGAGTTTTACAGTAGGAATAGGAGCACTCAACTCGCTTTGAGGATCGGGTTCTAGAGGCAGTGGTCCATCTGGGTGACTGAGTGGCTGGGTGGCTGGGTGGCTGGGTGAGTGGCTGGGTCGCTGTCTTGACACCCGGCTGCTCGCAACTGTAGACGACGGTGCGGCTAGTCACTCATATTATCAATCACTGGTTTCCCTGAATCACGGTGGAGTTTCTACGCGCCACCATGAGAGGATGACTGGTTCTAATTGCAGCATTCCCACACTGGCATGCTATGTAGCCATCGTTTAACATAACCAGCCAATCAACCATAGCTAACGCCTGCCCTCTCATACCCCAGTACAGAACGAATCAAGGACTAACGCTTAATCTCTGAATATATAAAAGTTTGATAACAAATAAACCCATTTAAATTGAAAAGGAACCCTAGTGAGATGGGACATTCGAACCTGAGGAGATCTAGACTTGCTTCATTTAGGGCTTTAGCATTGCAGGGAGGGCTAGGCTGTACATAGCTGAAAGAATCTGGTTCCGGGACAGTGAGACAGACTAAACCATCCCTTGCACTAGCTGTTACCACAACGATGCCCTGAGTGTGGAACCAAGGGCGCCATTATCGCAAAAACTGACATGAACATTGAAATTTGAAATTTTGACAGCTATAACTTGTCTAATGTGAATATTAATACTTAAATTTACACCTGCTGCTGACTTCAACGAAAGTCTCCTACGATCTTAACGCAGAGAGGATTCGTATCGGAGCCAAAGATCTTTGTATTCGTAGACTTGAACGATTCAGCATGATTTGTCACAAGAATCTTCATTCTAGACAGGTATACGTTATCCACCCCCTCTCCGGGGGAACGCATAACATTATTGGAGTCAGTCTTTCAACACATATCTCATGCCGAGACATCATTCATCACAACGAATGCAAAGAATTCGAAGACGGAATCAAAAACTACTATTGATAGATGCGGTCATGCACTTGTATTTAACAAGAATTCAATCGGCTATTCCTGAAGACGAAGAGAACACCTCAACCTTTTCCTATTTCTACCCGTGGGACTTCAACCATTCATGGAACAAACATTTGCCCGACAGATATAAACACAGTGGGCGGAGATACATGGACGGGCATAGTTGGAGGGCCACTGCTTTATCAATGAATATTTTGGGCTGTTTTCGTAGCACGTGGAAAATGTGGAATGAAATGTTATGCTTCGACATGTTGAAAGGGTAAAAGAAGTTTTGACTAGAGATATTGTTTGCCTTGTAAGTGCAAAAGATTAATGATTTTCGTGTTTCTTAAACTATCGCCCCTCCATAGTTTGCGCCAAGGCATAGTTTCAGCATGAGTGAGATAGCTACCAATTGCGGACTGCACATTTTGGTTATTTCGGTGGTGATCAAATTAATTTGAAGGAAATAGGTGTTTGTATATACTGCTATAAACTAAACGTCTATAAAAACACTCTTCATTCCGCTATACTTTACAACATAAATATATATAATCTATGAAAACCATTGTGCTATACACAGTATGTATTATAAATCCACATTGGGACATTGTATAAATATGTGAAATGTACAATTGTACATTACAGTGTACTCAACAAATACATCAAATGTACGTTTGCGCATGGCACTATACACCATAAATGTGTAAAAAATGCATTAGTATACCTTGCACAATACACCACAAATAAAGAAAGTCCGTAACATTGCATTATACGCTACAAGAGAAATACATATCTGCCTCGTGTATCACACATGGTACATCATGACGTCAGGAATGACGTGATGACGAGCCTTCGATAGGACACCAGGGGAGAGTAGGTCCCAGCACCCCATGAGGATCGAAACGTGGACATTTTCAGTTGATTACTGTAAGTGACACGTCCAACTCACCGGGTCGGTGGGTTGGTGCTCAAGCTATCAACCACTTGATTATATCCACACAGCCCTGATGTAGCATATACATAAACAAAGGTAACTCGTAAACCAAGCACTGCATTGATAAATCTGAAGCAATAGCACAATAGGAATCAACGAATATTGTGTTGGTATTTCTGTGTTTAATCATTATACTATTTGAAAGATCAAGCAGAGGTACACTGGTCACACGTAACTCCCCGTTTCAACGGCAGTGAAAGGAAATTCGGTGATGCATTATGCATATGTGCATATATGAGCCCTGAAATACATCACACACGTGAAATATACACTTGTCTATTTCCTGATTGGGTCCCATAGCTCCTGACAAGTCAATCAGTCACAGGTGCAGCGTCATGCAGCCTCGACGTCATGTCAACGTGTGCATTTCGCTGTGAGCGGACGTAACAACTTCATTCACTTAATAGCTTTTTAATATGATGACGAGTTTTTGAAATGGGGGAAAACATTATGATAACACTTAGCCCGCATCGTTTACTATAACATACACACTGTGGGTCAGATATCACAGTAGGTGCTTCTTCAACTGGCTAATTAAAATTAATTAGACGTGAAAACGAATCTGCTTCCTAATTTCATTAGCACCCATGTCCTATTTTTGAAAGATAATTAACATTTTAAAGTTTCACCGACTGTTAAGTGCAAATTTGCTGATGACTTTCATATTTCCTTCCAGCCTCGGACATATGCAATGCAGTTTGTGCGCCAGCCACCGAGTACACACCTTGCTGTGATGATGATGTGGTTGCATAACCGACATGACGCCGTAATACAGTGGCATTGACGCGCGCCATCAAGCGTGACGTCACCTCTGGCGAAGAAGACGACTGAGTGAGTGAGATTAATCTTACGCCGCTTTAAGCAATCTTTTGGCAATTCCAGGGCGGGGGACACCAGAAATGGGCTTCAGACATTGTACCCATGTGGGGAATCGAACCCGGGTCTTCGGCGTAACGAACGAACGCTTTAACCATCAGGCTAGCCCACCGCCCCAGGAGAAGAAGAAAAAGAAGAAGAGTGAGTGAGTTTAGTTTTACGCCGCTTTTAGCAATATTCCAGTAATATCACGGCTGGGAACACCAGAAATGGGCTTCACACATTGTACCCATGTGGGGAATCGAGCATATAGTTTGGAATAATTTCACTTAAATTGGGTTTCAATACAGTCCTTGTTTTGGCACTTTTCTGTAAATTTATTTTCATCTCATTAAAACTGCCAACAAGTTTGTAAATTTTAAAATAATCCAGATATAAACAGAAAACCATATTCTGAAATATTTCATTGAGCTGTGTATATTTTCCTTGCCATAAATCACGAGAGACGAATGGAAACAGGTTATACCTCGGCAGTAGTTTATACAAGGTAGCCCGGTTTTCTTAAGAGGGGTTACCGTGGACTCCTATTCATAAACAAATTTCCTTTGAATTCTCGATCTCCTAAATCAAATATTTTTATTTCTTTTCTGCTGATATAATTTAATGAGTCACATTCACTCATCGCTGAATATTTTAGACCCTAATGTAAACATGACGTAATAAATGTTGTCTTTTACGTTTGGAATCTTATGTGTGGTACACGTTATCAGACACA
The DNA here is from genome assembly GCF_003918875.1 of Haliotis rubra. NCBI lineage: Eukaryota > Metazoa > Mollusca > Gastropoda > Lepetellida > Haliotidae > Haliotis > Haliotis rubra. The sequence continues at coordinate 775,510 of NW_025767105.1, forward strand.
TTTCACGTACAAATGTCAGCGCCTTCTTCAACTTATATCACGTGTGACAATTCTACAACGACACATTTGAAATGACACTTTGAACAGAATCGTGGCGGTTTGAGAGGGTTTTACGGCTCCCGGGTGAAAGGTTTCTTTGGGATATATAGTAAGTCATGTGTGAAAACCTGATTGAAGAGTTCGTTCGTTTGAAGGTGCTAAAGTAGCATCAGCACATGATCGTGTGTTACGTAAACATTGTTTTTTTCGCCCTTTGATTAATCAAGCGTTACAGCATAATAGATATTGATCTTCGTGCTGAACGAATTTATTTGATTAAAACATTGATTTCAAAACTTTAGTGAGAGGCTTTAAAATTTTATGATCACGGTGTGATACATTTTTGTGATTTTATTAATCATTTCACAATGACGTCTTCATAATCCTTGGTTCGAATATACTGTGGTGAGAACTTACCCTTTATCCTCTTTTGTATTTGAAGAATGTTTTTTTGACAGTTTGTCTACCTTATACTGGAACTGTCCTAGATAGAAGAGAAGCATTCTGTCTGGATATATGATCCTTATTTTACCGATGATGACACTACCGAAAGCTGCCTAAATTGATTCAGATTGACAGAAGTGATGGAAATGTAAAGGGTGCAGCGAACACGTATTCAACCCTCACTCACTTATTCAAGAAAACTGGCGACCCTTCCAGTTCAGAAAAAACCTCGGAGTATTTTAAAATAAAAACCACAAGGAAATATTCAGTCTTTTGAACTCAACAGGAACATATTCCACAACGTCAACCCCCACTCCAGTGCTTATATTTCAGAATAGAATACGTCACTGTCCAAACATGGCTTTTATGTTCATATTACCTTTCGGTGCTTTTTTTTTCAAATTTTGACGCCCAGTTCAAAACATAAAAGATTTTTGAAATCAGTTAACGTTTCAAAATAGCTCTTTAGTCACAATGGTAAATATGAATAACTTCAGCTAATCCCCAAAATTAAACATCCCCCACGAGAGCGTCGGACCTGCCAAACTCGCGTCAGTGAAATATACACATTTGTTATTTTTTGCATCGAAAAAAATCTTGTAAATCACAACTTTCAATAAGAGAAAAGACAGACAATGTCCAAGGGGAGTTAATCACAATATAATGTCGAGTATATTGAATAACTTTCGACTAGACAGCCAGACAATATTTTTCTTCTTGTTTCAAAGACCTGTCGATTGTTTCCCGTTCAATTACATGTGATTTATTGCGGCAATTTCTCGGTTCATTTCTAGTGGTTGGAATGTTCCAGGCTTATTGAGTATTGAAATTGAAGAGCGAGCAGCCTCTATGAGACTAGATTACATTGCTACCAAGAAAATGTGTAATCATGTCCCGGCGATGATGTACATTTCTACCGCGCTCTTAAGCAAAGACTGAAATTGACAAGCGAAATTGACATTCATAGAGTCATGCCTGTCAGCTCACGTCATCCGGTCTTCGTTGTTATGTACAAGAGCATGAACATAATCTCTCGTTTATTTCTCCCTCTTACATGTTCCTTTCACGAAAGGCAAACATTACGTATTCAATACAACTCAACCTGTTATTTAGAGAACTTTATATCTTTAATAAATCCCCCTATCAACTCCAGAAAATCCTAGAAAAGCACAACTGAATCAATCCGCGGGGGATTAAACATATAACAGTTCTTTAAAACAAATATTCCCATAGCTAGGAAAGTCAAGAGAACACTCGTCCCCTATCCACTCAAAGCAGTAATCTACCGTTCAAAATCCGGTAAGCCAAATTCAAGATTCTTTGAAGTAGTCCGAATTAGCCGTAAAGAAAGCAGTTTTCCTTTTGTTGAAAAGAACATTACTCAATAACTGACATGTATATCAATGCATTGTAAATATCACCTTGAACAGATTACATTTCGCACCCGTTTTACCTATAAAGAGGATTATTGTAGGAAAGACCCATTGTTTACGAAATATACGTTATTCATCGTTTGTTAATTTCGTTAAAGGGTCAACATTATCGTTCACTCTGATACTGTTTGTGTGAGAACAGATTATGATTAAGTAATAAATGCATATCTGATATTAGGGTTAATACATCACGGCTATCTATAAGCTCTTTAAGATACACATAAGCCACGTAAGTCGGAGATTGCACGCTTTATGCGTTAATGATAAATATGTGAATAGATAATAATTTCTCTTTGAAGTAAATAATTGTATATTATCCCAACAGAATCTATTGTAATGCGACAAATAGTGATTATGCATTCTGTAATCCATTAATAATAATATTAATAATAACAGATCGCAGCGTTTTGTGTTTAGACCTTATTTTGGGTATAATGTAATTATTTAATCTTAATATATCTTCGTACTTGTAGATGCAATGTTCTATAATCTGTGCCAAGATTAATCAGGTGACTTATTTGTGTAAATCGTAGAACTGTGTTATTCTGTGATTTGAAACTCCAATAAAATATCGGTATATCTGTCATCAAACAAACAATATTTTCTGTCTCCATTTCTTTTACCCGGATCTTCCTTCGCGCGTTGACAAGGCTTACGTCTTTGGACAGAATGAACAGTTTAGGTTGTGGTAATTTATTCATAGCAAATCTGATATTTGTTCTTCCAAGCTGTGTAATGTATATCGGTAGTCATTGTTTTTACATAATTTTTAAAGTTGTTTTTATCCTGCATTTGGCATACAGACATCGGCGCCATGGTGTCTGCCTTCCCGGCATAATTCAGCCATTATGCGAGGTAAGTACATATATCGCTAAACTATTGTTGTTGGGATTATCCAAACGATCAAATAAAGAGATTACCACCCGTTTAATATGAGCGAGATTGACGAGTGACTGTATGAAAGTGATCACAGGTAATATATGGGTTCACACACGTGTGTAATGGGCCCTGATCAAAGACGGGAGCAAGGTACGCGTTTATGTATGGAAGTGACACCGATGACTTCGAAGACATTTATTTGTCATTTTTTTGTAAATAGATGTGGTAAAGCAGTATGCACGATAACATGATCTGACATAGTACTCCCTACATTCAGCGGACACTCGTTAAACCGAATCTCGGTATTAAAGGGCACACAAGTTATAGACTCGATCTGTAAACTGCATCATGTTATGTTACTAATTTTGTATTTTCATACTTAATCATTTTTAATGATGAAAAACTAATGTATTTGCAAAGATTGAAGCATTCGATCGCTTATTTCACGAAGAATCTTCTTTATTTAACACACTGAATACGTTGCCATTATTGTAATTACATGTCAGCTGCGAAGTTTCTTAATTTGGGATTAGTCTATACCAAATTATTTAACAGTTATTGCTTTTTGTTTCTGACGAGCTTCGAAACGAGTAGATGTCTGATATATTGCTCCTTCAGTAAATAGTCTTCATGACAAGTCTCTGCTAGGGCCTGAATGTGGAGCTTACCAAACGCTTGACCAATACCATCACGAGGATGGACGCCAATTTACGGAGAGTGCCGGGGAAGTGATGTTTATTTTACCAGCAGCCTTGACAATATCAGCACTAGGGTTGGGCTCCACGCTCTGCAAGTTGCCGGGAAGTGATGTTTATTTCACCAGCAGCCTTGACAATATCAGCACTAGGGTTGGGCTCCACGCTCTGCAAGTTGCCGGGGAAGTGATGTTTATTTCACCAGCAGCCTTGACAATATCAGCACTAGGGTTGGGCTCCACGCTCTGCAAGTTGCCGGGAAGTGATGTTTATTTCACCAGCAGCCTTGCCAATATCAGCACTAGGGTTGAGCAACACCCTCTGCAAGTTGCCGGGAAGTGATGTTTATTTCACCAGCAGCCTTGCCAATATCAGCACTAGGGTCGGGAAGTTGCCGGGAAGTCATGTTTATTTCACTACCAATCTTGCCAATATCAGCACTTATGCCGGACACCACTCTCCGTACGGTGCCGGGAAGTGATGCTTATTTCACCACCAACCTTGCTAGTATCAAGGTGGCTTCCATTCGCCTTTGAAGTCAGTGTCGATGTAGCTGGTCAAACACAGGCCTTCCGTGTTTGCTGTGACTGACAGGTCGAAATCTATGTGTGGACAGCCAGGACTTAGGGAACTATTTCAAAATGACCCCTTGACATTTTAGTCTGTATCCCCAATCAGCCAAGTGTGCACTGCATTTAGGACTCCATGTTAACAAGGAAACACGACCCTGTTCACTATATCTCAGTGTTAACAGTCAACACCATGGTGAACCAATAATTCAGTGTTATATTACAAAGCCATTCAGCATTTAAAAATAATATATTGGAAAAATTAAATATTTTATTCCTGGAAAAGTTAAAACCTGGATGATAAATCAATAGAAAACCATTCTCACAATTTGACCACATTCAGTATCGTACACAGTGGAACCTCACCTAGCCGGCCCCTAGATATCCGGAAACCTTGCCATCCGGAAGATATTTACGTTGAACGAAATATACACTACATGCTCGAAATGTCCGGAGATCGGTTTATGCGGACAATGTCTTAGAATATGCGGTGTTCGACATTTGTAGCATAACATTTTTAGGGATATTGAGTATCAACGTCAAGTACAGCCTCAACAGTGGATTTGGGGCATCTTTATATCAACATGTCTGATACAAATGAGATTACAGGTTCAATATTCAGCGTTCTTTACCAATCGAATCGCCAGTAACTATCGTGTCGGACACATCATGATTTAAACAGTCTCATTAGAAGTCCACTTTAAGCAGGGTTTTGGCTAGACTAACAACTAGTCTCTGAAATGAACATATTTTCCTGAAAAAAACGTTCATAGTAAAAAATATATATATATATGAAAAGGAGCCCTGAAACTTTCTTCATTTTTAGAAGCTGAGGAAATCTAGACTTGCCACATTTTCTAGACTTGCATGGGCTTTCTTGGATATATATGTGCTTCAGGGTCTGTACGAGAGACTAGGTTTTGGCGGGTAAGTCATATTCAAAGGAGTATTGCCTTGCTCCTTGGTGCTATGAGGCACTACTACCACTACAGAGGTAGCGTCATCTGTCATTCAATATTAAAGAATGTAAGAAAGGAATGTTTATTTTGTGGTTGCTAACATGTTCATTCCGAGTTTGGCGTTCACAAATGACATCAGATGAGCGGCCAGTATCAGATTCTTTGTCCCTTTTTCAAGATGTGGTTGACATGAAGGTCAATCCGCATGTAGTGCGTCAGCAGGTTTGAATACCATTAAATGTCATTTTTCCATTATCAAATATAATCTTTACGATTCATCAATAAATTACGTATTCATCAGGCTTATCAGATATCTTTTTTGGAATGATAACATATTCATTGGAATCGTACTTCATTAAAAAATAATATCTAACACCATGTTACATGTAAAAACTGCATGTGCAACACGGCTGGTTTGGGGAGCAAACGTTGTTTGACTTTCAAACTTTGTTTGAAATTTAAACACATTTGAAATGTCATTTATTTCAGAGAACTAACTTATTCATATAAATCAACAACCAAAACAAAGTATTTGATAACCAATATGTCTGAGTATTTATTAATAATAGTGAGTCACGCTGGACAAAATGACATGCTCTAATTGGTTGGGAAATGTATCGCTGGCTTTGATTGGTTGGGAAGACCGTTTTATTAACATATGTATAACTTACGATTTTCCGTCCTTACTCCCATAATACAATGTTGAATTTGCTTTAATCCTCAAACTATCAACAGAGAATGGTTGTGTTTAAGTGCTTACCCCCATAGCACAAGAGCCACACAAGAATCGAGTTATATAAATACTTGAGTTTATAAGGGAAAAAGGAAAAATAGACGAAATCGCAGATGCGACTTCTGGGACTGAGTAAGAGTGTTTGGGTTAGCTAGTGCATTCAAACGAAATCTGCACCTCAAATGTCGTATAGCACAGCTGTCGACCCGATGTCGTCTTAATACATTCCGGGAAGGTTTGAGAAGAATATTAAAAATTAAAATTAATGAAATACATTTTATTTGATTTTGTAAAAAATGACACGATTCTGTGAAAGTGGAACGGGCTATCGCACAAGTATGTCTTCATAAATTGATAATGTAAATACTTTTGAATAATTTGCTGTAAAATAGGCTCAGAATGTACATCATTTTGATCGTGATCGACTGGGTTCAGTCTGTTCGTGGTCAAAATACCGCTGTATGATCGGCGGTTTGATTCTGCGGTAACACGACCAGTCAAAAGTCAGGTAAATGAAAATACATGAACTTCCACGCATGGTTTCTTGAATGAGATTCTATCACGAACACGTTCGTACTTGGATTCGTATACTTCGATTCATGTAACAGCTGGGTGAATTTGGCGGTGGGACTTCATCTGGCATTAAGCTCTTTTAAGACATAAAGGCGGATAAATGTACATCGGTGCTCTCTCTCTCTCTTTCTCTCTCTCTCTCTCTCTCTCTGTGTTGGGGTGGGGTGGGGGTGCTCGGGGGTGGGTGTGGGTGGTGGTTGTGGTGGGGGTGTTGGTTCTAGCTGAATTGATGGATGATTGGTAGAATGGAACAGCTTATCTATGCATAATACATTCATCTTAAAAATATAGTAAAACTAGAATCAATTCACTTTTGTAATTTCGCTACAAGAAATGGCTACAAGATCGCTGATGTCGCGCCCAGAAATAACCATACACTTTCTTTCGTAAATGCTACATGTTTTACTTTCGAACAAAAGAAACTGACGAATAAGGCTTCTTGGATCCTAGCAACGTTTCTGTACATCGAAATGAGTTGTAAGTATTCACAGCAAGGCTCCGGCTAAATTGAATGACACCTCAGAATAATCACATCGAGAGCATTTCGACTATAAAACTTACTTTGCGCGGACCTCATAGAAGACAGCTAACAGTATTATGTCACGTGACCGTCTCGTGAGAATATTTCGTGAAGATAAATTGAGGCTACTTGGATGATAACAGAACAAATAGTGTAGTTCATTGTGAAAACGGCCAGTGGATTGAGTTTGATAATGAAAAAGTTTATTGTTAAGGAAATTCCCCCTTGTGGCATGCCGTGATTGGAAATATGGGGACAATCAAAGCGTGTGAATTGTATGAAGAAAGCAGCTCATAGCTTGCCTTGGCAACGCGGTAACCGATTGATTCCGGTCGGGCTTAATCCGGCTAATAATTTGGAGGGTGCAACTCGAGTAATTGCTGTCTCAAAATAAAGGCACTTAGTTTCAAAATAATCTAATTTGTTCACAAATGCTTGGCTTTGTCAAGCGGACAAGTGAAAATGTTTTCCGCTAGTGTATTCCTATCATACCAATTTCAAACATAATGGTTCTCTCCTTCTAGCGAAAATGTCCTGCCTGTCTGCGAATAAATGAAATTACCGGAAAAGTTAACCGAACACACGACCAAATGTTATTGAACCGTACAAAAGCAGTTGTGACCGAGGACTTAAAATAATTTGCTTTCGAATATGACAATTTTCAAGGAGGTTGGCTCCTGTTAAAGGACTCTACAGCAAACAAGTAAAGGCGGAAAAAATTGAATTTACACTTTTCAAGTTTCTTATTATTTCTATCGCTTTAAATACCCTCCAAGCCTCAAGCAATCGACGTCTCGAATAAATACTGCCCAGAACTGGTGTAACCTCGTCAACGCCAATTACTGACAATTCGCCATCAGGAAAATAGTTTTCATCACTGAGATTTAGGCGTTTTCGATTTGGTCGTCTAATCGAGCGTGGTCAGTCCTGTGTTGTAATGGGAAGACGTGTACGATCCCGGAAAAGACCGGATAGTGACTTGTTCTTTTGCCCCTCTTAGGAACTGGGGTTATTAGTCTCTAAAGAATAAGGGCCCTTCGTTAGGGGCTCATCATACGGCGGTTTGGCATATGCTACTTTCGGGTTGTACCGGGATCGCGATTATCCAACCGAACACCTCCCCAGCTGTTGGTTTGGTGAACGGGTGGATGTCGCAGGATGGAGGTCAGATCAAAGACGCTGCCATCGGATTGAGGAAGTGTCGGATAAAAAGGGGGCGAAACTTCTTCAGGGTGTTTGAACATTTTGAAATAGAGTCTTTAAAGCCATGGGTGTTTTGTTATAATGATACCGTCTCACCAGCAAGAAGAAAAACATGTCATTATCCCCATACCCCACTGGTGGGCCTCGAGAACAGCATAACATTCACAGGATACATCGCTTGGAATAGTGCGATAATAGGAGTCTGAATATTAACGTCTAGCAAACTAGTAACAATTTATGTTCACTGCATGTATTTTCTCTTTGGATCCGTGAAGATCCGGGGTAGAATAGGTCTTCAGCAACCCATGCTTGCCACAAAAGGCGACTATGTTTGTCATAAGAGGCGACTAACGGGATCGGGTGGTCAGGCTCCCTGACTTGGTTGACACATGTCATCGGTTCCCAATTGCGCAGATCGATGCTCATGCTGTTGATCACTGGATTGTCTGGTCCAGACTCGATTACTTACAGACCGCCGCCATATAGCTGGAATATTGCTGAATGCGGCGTAAAACTAAAGTCACTCACTCATACACTATTTTCTCTTTGAGCCCTGGGTGTCTCAATAACAATGTCTTTCAGCGTCAAGTTTGTAAATAATAAGTTTTATGATGTTTATATGGCCAGGGTTCGAATGATGACTTGGAATCCGTCATTGTTGGCAGGTGTTTGGATCCGTGTACTGGCATATTTCATTCTCAGCAGCCAGTAGGACGACTAGGGCGAATTAGAAGGTTTACAATCATATTAACATTTCATCCTACCTGGTACCCATTCACAGCTGGGCGAACAGAGGAACAGCTCTTGCAGTGACGTTACACTCGTCAAAATTTAGCAACATTACCGCAATATCACGGCAGGGGACACCAGAAATAGGCTTCACACATGTGAAGAATCGAACCATGTCTTCGGGGTGACGAGCGACGCTTTCATCACTAGGCTACCCCACCGCCCCTTACCAAAGACTAAAGGTCCACCTGAGTGCCGTTGTACAAAGCGATCTTAGCGCTAAGGTGATCGTAACTCCCTCAACATAGACTTAAGACAGTCGTACCGCTATGGTCGATTTGTACAACGGCACCAGGCCCTCGCGAGGGGTAAACCAGCGAATACTCCCACCAGGGAGCGCTCAGTATTCATCGCACAAAGTATAATATATTCCGCTTGACATCGTGCTCCACACACTGCTTCAATGTCAGGCGATAGTAGGGTTCGCTCGACGTCCCTTTAGTTACACACGATCTCATAGTGTTCATCAGACGTTCGTGATAAGGTTATTATTAGTTGTTAGGTACAATGTATCGTCAACCCGTATCCTACCTCGTTTTCAGTCGTTAATAAAATATTCAGGTGGAAGCACGTTGTTGTTTCTGTTCATCCTATTGATGTCCCAGTATATCGTTATGTCAAGATGATAGAACATAGATAGAGATGATAGAAGGTGCATAGAACCCAAAACACTACGTGATCCATGTATTAGTTGAGTAATTGGTGAGGTGAGGTGAGGTGAGGTGAAATTGGGTTTAACGTCGTGCTTCAGAATATTTCGCTCATATGACGACGTGCATGCGTGTGTATGTGTATGTGCGGCTGCTGGTGAAGCTGGTTTTATAGTGCTAGCCCACTGAGATACCATGCCGCAGTGAAGCATGAATACCCCACTCAGACACATTATACTGACTCCGAGCCGACCAGTCCTTGTTGTACCCATTAATGCCGAGCGCCAGGCAGGGACCAACAAGTACCATATTTTAACGTCTTTTGGTATGACGCGGTCGGGGATCGAACCCGCGACCTTCCGCTCTCCGGGCGGACGCTCTAACCACTACACCACGGAGGCGGTCCGCTTTTGAGTAATTGGACACACTTCCGTAACACACATGGGCACAGAGTGTTCACAGGTTCTCGATGAACGCATGATACCAGTGTATTGACGATGTATGTCTGTAGTAGCCAATGTTTGTCTGTTGACGGTGCTGGTTTTGCGTCATTTTAACGCGTACGCACGGGCAGATGTTGATGCAGTCAACCACCGGTTTGTGTAGCTCGGTCCTTAACGATAACGAATTATAAATCTGATATTGCTAACTACGGCAAACAACAATATTCACTTAGCCTAACGAAAACACATTCATGGCTATTAACTTAAGAAAATTATTTTTATTGCAAATTGCGCAATGCTCATTAACCAAGGTGTCTATATCAGTGAGACCTGTTATCTACATCTGCCAATCATGCAGCTTCAGCTCGCACGTGATGCACCGAGTTTGGACAACTATGTATATTACTGTCACTCAAAACAGCGGAAAATCGGATATCAATCCGCGAGACAAAATAGCTTCTTATTACCTCGTTTCATCTTCGTCAAAATATATCCGCAGCCTGAGATGGTTTGTATATCTGCTCATCATTATGTCATACAAACCCTCGTTTACATCAGCACAGACACAAACATTGTTATAGTCCCAGCACTCATGTCTATGTCAGTCATACATATACAACAGACACATAAACACATCTGTTGGAGGTTCCACAATTACCACTCGAAAATATAAAACACAACTAAGGAAAACGTTCGCTATTATACAGGCAGACAGATAACTTTACACATAAAAGACCAAATTACAAACATTCTTACACTTAATTATTTATACAACGGACCCTCGTCAATCTGGATCCTTTAATACAGAAACCCAACATTCCGGAAATGTATTTAAATAACATGCTCTGTGCTCACAATTCGTTAATCGTTGATCGATACATATGTTAATCCAAACATTTGTTTACCCGGACATTTGTTAATCCGACATTCGTTGATCGATACATATCTTAATCCAAACATTTGTTAACCCGGACATTTGTTAATACGGACATTCGTCCTTCGGGACATTTGTTACTAGTTTATTATTGAAACCGTATATTCACCAATCGGAACATTTATTAATACGGACTTCTTCCCTGCGAACGCTATCATCTATGTATCGCTGTAAATGTGGTCATATAGTTTGGATACTAGATGTATATATTATGTCAATAGGAAACATGGATAATATAGTGTATTGATATGTGAAGTCAATATCATAACAATTGGCATTAAGTTCCAGACTTCACGTCTTTTAGGGTGACAGTTATCTTTACCCTATAGTAGTGTTACAATCAGGACCTTCGTGATATAACGGGATTGATTGCGCTGTTGAAATTAACACTACTATTTTTTATGCTTTATGTAGGTTTTCTGTCTCGCCAAGCTTGGTTGTTCTGTAAATATTTTCACACTTTCCAGCTGAGCACACTTTCATTTGACTCAGAGTACACGACTAATTCTATTCATATGCCAGATGACGGATGTGCTTCTGAACAAATGCCTCTCTCGTTGGTATCTGCTATTTTAACTTCTAACCGATAGCTATATATTGTACAGGAAAAGACTGCGTGCAGTGAGAGAAAAACAACTCCGAATTACACCAGAAAAATGTGGCAATGATACAATACCACAAACATTAGGTATGGGCGGCGTTACAGCAGAACCAACACACCTGGATATTTACCACGTCGTTCACCTGTGGTGGTACCCGAAGCCAGTGTTGTTATACACCTGGACCTAGATTTTCTAAGCTCTCTTAGCGCTAAGATAGTCGTAAGTGCCATACATTGACATTAACTTCCGACTATCAAAGCGCTAAGAGAGCTTCGAAAATCTAGGCCCAGATTTAGCGTGAGACTTTTACCCCCTGTTTGTGGACCCCTGGAGCTCGGTATGATGCTTGTAGACCAGGGCCTAGATTTTCGAAGCTTTCTTAGCGCTAAGATAGTCGTAAGTTAATGTTAATGTATGACACTTACGACTTTCGTAGCGAAAATCTAGGCCCTCGTCTACAAGCATCATACCCGAGCTCCAGGGTCCACAAACAGGGGGTAAAAGTCTCACGCTAATCTGCCTCCTAGACTCTGGAATGGTCCAGCTGAAGAATTTGGTAGATATACAGTTTGGAATTATAACCAGGGTATCATAATGGCAGGGAATCCGATCTGGCAGACACATGGCATTATATCCAGGGTGGCATTATAACCAGGGTGCACTGTACATATTTAGATAATATATTTTATGCGACTAAATGTCATCCCCATCATAGACCAACTTTCGGTGTGTGTTATAATTAGCAACTGGTTGAAGAAACGGAATACGTGTGAAACATGACACAGAAAAGTGAAGTGAGTATTTTAATCTCTGTATGTGACAAACTCTTTCAATGACACGTGTGTCTCGTAAACTTACGTCGCATGTTGTATGTTTAGTTATCTCTTTGTATTTCTCAACATACGCGACATGACACGACGGCGTGACACGGTGTTCATGGTATCACCCACTTGTTTGTTTGCCAGAGTTGGGTTGTTGCACTTACTTGTACTGTAAAACCGATTTTAGTCATTACTATAGTCCGTTTGACTTTTTGTTGTCACTTTTCGCTATTTCATGCGAGGGAGGACCACTTGCTAGTTGAACAGCCAGGTGTGCGTGTTACACGTGTGAAATTGAAATTGCACTGCACACCCTTGTTGATTACCTGGCTGATCTCCCAGCAAGTGGTCCTCCCTCGTAAGAAATAGCGAAAAATAACAACAAAATAATGATCGTTTGTAAAACAACTTTTTTATTCAGGTGTCCAAAATTATGAGACAAATCATCAGAGTTGGTCTGTCGATTTCATGTGACTGCAAAATTTGGTTTTGTTGCAATTATTAGATTTTGTCTTAGTGAGCAATTCATCGGTCCAAAATGAAGTCAAACGGATTATAGTACAAGCGGCCACACACACGCGTGCATGTACGTGTAAATCCGACGTAAACCTCATTTAACGGTCAAGTCATCAGTAACTGGATATAGTAACGTTGGCTGACATTAGACACACGCACATTTATCTTAAAATCAAATCCTAACTCTCCTTGGCTCTGCTGTAGACTAGTTCCAGTATCACACTGAACTCTCTACATGTGTTTAAGTGCTCAATCGCGGGCGGAGACATAAAGAGGTAAAAAATGTAGTTTTTGCTCCTTGCCTAAACTGTTCTATTACTCTTGTTCTCTCCGGATAAGCGGCTGCGCGTATTAGTACATGTTCCGCTCAATTAGTGAGGTGACGTGTGGAAAAACATAGTCCCCCAACATAGCACGGAAGCCGGAGACTAGTTCGTTTTTTGTCAAAACGCTTTTGGGTTGTATCCATAAAATAATGAGAATCGAATGATGATTTTGAGATTGAGGGATATGTAAACGTGTGTACTTTCTCCTGACTTATGTTTGTTTAGGTATTGGATGAGGTCAAAGGTATCATTTGGCTTGTAAAAAACAGCTGTCGTTTCATAATTAGTAGAAATGTTTAACTCTTCCAAGCCGAGATGAGAATTCGTCGACTCCAACGGAATGTTAATTTTCAACATCTTGCATAACTTTTGTATTGCGATACAGCCACGGATGGTTTGTTGAAGCAATTATTCGAATTTCTAGTCGGCACTTTTGGCATTGTGGTGGAACGTGAAAGTAACGACTGCCTAATTTTCTCATTTTTTGCCTACTTTTCCGCTACTAATCCCTCCTGTACAATGACAATAAACATCGTTTTCAATCATCTATTCGTCGTGTGTACACCAGTGATTGTTCCTACATAAAATCAACATCTTATCTCAGACTGTTTACGAACTCTCATTATGGCTAAGGGAAAAACTTGGGCAAAGTAACTGCCACGGGAGTTATCTCCCTTTCTAGCAGCCTTTTAGCGCAATACTTCTATCTATGTACGACTTGATATCCTTACAATAATATGCCCAGAGTGATGCAGGTCTCAGGCATTTACCACTGAAGTGAAAGTATGGAGCCGACAAACCGTGAAACATAATCAGGATTCGAACCCAGACTGATGTACTTCCAGCGTGCTAACAGACGTAACTCTGAACATAGAATTAAAGGACATGGCCATTTGTGAGCCTGTGGAAGAAGAGGACAGTTCATTTAATAAATAAGCGTCTAATACTCATCATGTTTTGGGGCGGTGGGGTAGCCTAGTGGTTAAAGCGTTGGCTCGTCACGCCGAAGACCCGGGTTCGAATCCCCACATGGGTACAATGTGTGAAGCCCATTTCTGGTGTTCCCCGCCTTGATGTTGCTGGAATATTGCTAAAAGCGGCGTAAAACCAAACTCATTCAGTCAGTCAGTTAGTCATCATGTTTCATGACCCGTGTGAACGACAGACTACCATCTACCCGCACTTCTATCTTGGGCCACTGCCATTTCTTTACCCTCTAACTAGCTTCGTTTCTGGGTTATATTGTTCGACAAGACTACCTCTTATTCCCTTAACATATCCAGCGGTCGTTAGCCACTTTAACTCAGATACTCTTCTTGTTATTAACTATAAAGCAATATCGTTCAACCTTACCCCATAATCGCTACGTATCTGTGTCTGGCGTTACAGACTGTATCACATAAATAAGCTGTCATTTCACTCTTCACAAACTGTTTGCTGATTTTGACGAATCTAATATGAGAATATCACAGAAATATTACACTAAATGTACCAAAGTATACCAATCAAATTGGGCGTTCGTGCCAATACACGAAAGTTCTTGGACCACTCAAGAGAAAATATTGCTAAAATTCGAAGTAAACCAACACTTCAGACTTTTAATATATCACCTGGTCCAACTTCTCTGGCCATGGTGCCATATTTCCTCAGAGATAAACTCACTTAGTGACAACTGTTCACCCCTAGAGGGTCGGATGTGATATACAAGTTGGACCATATAACTTGATCACGTCCTTGAGCGTTAACTGAAGTTGAAGCTCCCCAAATCGAGGGCTCAATATCCCTGAAATACTCTCATAATATTTGCCCGGGTCTATAAACTTTGCCTTGCTATCTATCAGTGTACAGACGTTGTGTTACAAGGGCGTGTGATCGCTTGCAACCTCTTAACCTGATCTGTGCCCCGGCTTGCTGTCTAGTGGGTAGCAGTTGCTTCACCTCCAAAGAAAACTACCCCCTTGAACACCCGGTGTTGTTTCCCCATAGAACCTATCGAGACGCTGTGACTCTCGTCAACTCACCTTGACAGGGTGTTTACATAGGGGTATCTGTTGTCTACCCGGTACGTATGGCGATACTGTGTTCGAGGTACGGCGTACAATATGATACACAGTACTATCTGAGGCACTGGCAAGTTAAAGGGAGTTAAATAATAAAGGCTAAACGATACAAGATACAGAAGAAGTGAGTACACGATAAGTTACATGACACGAACGTACACACGCTACGATATACAACTATACGTAATGATGTAAACGATACGATACGATATACGATATACGATATACGATACGATACGATACGATACGATACGATATACGATACGATACACGGTACGATACGATACGATACGATACGATACGATACGATACGATACGATATACGATACGATACGATACGATACGATATACGATATACGATACGATACGATACGATACGATATACTATATGATGCACGTTACATGTAGAAAGGTGAGGGTCGTGAAGGAAGTCGAACAAACATATTTGGTATGTTTGTATTATCAAAATATCGGTTTACATGTCCCTCAATATATATTATATTATGTATTGTGCATTATGCATATTGTAACAACATAAAATGAATTTCTTCATTATTTCAATACGCATTTAAGCACGACGTATTTTTCGACGTGGACAACAGCAATGTCGTGAATGACTCTTTAAGTCCACTCTTTGCTGGAATTATATTGGTATAATCATAAAATATCCACTGCTATTGCTATTCTGCTGTATACGTGTCTTGGATGATCAAAAACGGCTATTCTTTGTGTTTGACATTTTACATGTCTATCTCATGTTGAAGAATGGCCTTTTGTGGTAGGCATTTTGTTATAGCGCAGTGTTAAAGGTTCTTAGGATTTCGTTAAATACGACTGACAGACCGAGATAAACTGGCATTAGTGGGACCACCATGAGCATGAAGACAGACCAAATGTTTCAAAATACGTCCACAGTAGGTGGATCTGTGGCACTGGTTCGCGGATTTCAAGTCATCAAATAGTCATCAAGTACATTTGCAAACATGTGAAAAGTTGTTTTAAGATCGTTCAAACAGATACTGGGTCATTGATCAGTTTATGAACTACCCAACAGTAGGTCACCGTTTCTGTATTACTGTTGGGTGTACCACGCTCTTTTGGTATTCGCTCTTAACACTCTGACACAGATTATGGATCATGCCACTTTCCTTTAAAAATGAGATATTGGTCCTCTTTGAGCTTGACAGAGGCGGTAACATGCAGTGTTCGAAATCGTTGTCTGCCGTCAGAAGAAGGGAAACAATACCATAGGATATTCCCTTTTTATCAACTACGAGTGAGTGAGTTTAGTTATAAGCAATATTCCAGCAATATCACGGCGGGGGACACCAGAAATTGGTTTCACACATTGTACCCCTGTGGGGAATAGAACCCAGGTCTTCGGCGTAACGAGCTAACGCTTTAACCACTAGGCTACCCCACCGCCCCGATTAACTACGAAATGAACATGGGGTGTATGATGAAACATTCAGATATGTGAAATATGTGAACCCTTGCTCCGCGGATGACTTCAAAATGGCGTACATTATGCTCCCATGGTACTTAGACTTGTACACAATAAAAATTCAGAGATAATTTTTCTTACTGAAAATTGGTTCACGGATGCGAAAACACTAAATTTTTAATTGCGGAATAAAAATATATTTTGGATAACCGCCTCAGCCTTTTCTTCTTCGGGAACCAACTCAACCCTCTTCGCCACCTTCTCCTTACTCGTTACAGCTGTTTCCTCTTCTTCAGCAACTCGCCATGACACAGAAACGTGTGTGGCTCTGTTATCTCGCGTCCTGGTAATCTGTAAAGATATAGCAAAACCAGAAAAAATCATTTATGAGAATATACCATTCCGTTTTTACATCTCGTTCCGGTTTTTTTATGACTCCGAATCTCCTCTCCCACAATTCCGTTCGCGCAGCAGCTGTCGTTTCATGATCTCTTGATCAAGTAGGTGCTAATTGCGCCTATAAAGCTAAACATTTATAAACCATACTCCGCTGCGTGTCCCGGAGCTCTTAAAAATCATCGGAACAGCCCCTCAAAGCTGAAAATCTCCCTTCAAATCATCTCAGAGGTCGTGACCCACGCCACCCTAGTTGGTTTTACAGGAAAATATTTTGAAAGAAAATTACCCTGAAGATGATCATGTTCGTATTCCGAATAACTCGAGCAAGGAACGTATCTGTTATTCATATTAAACAAGTGGAAGATGTAGCATCGTAGGATTCGAACCTCTTCTTTGTGCTCTAGAATAACACGATATACTGGGTATCACTTAGCATTAGTCTGGGGGCTATGTTGCACTGCGTTATAACGAGGTGTGAATAATATAATTCAAAACTTATCGTTAATTCATTGTAGCGTGTTGAAACTACCCGTGCGTCTTTCGGAAAGGGCAAATTCAGTATAACAGTTTGTTGTAATCACTGTTTTTTTTCCACGCTTGAATTTTCCACTTAAAAGTTTGGTTTCAAATCCTGCCCTCGGGTGCTCGCGGAGAAGACGATATGACTGACGCAAAGGTCGCGATTCCGGATCAGGTTTCCAAACTAATTAGGTCAATTGAGGAGGATAGGTTTTCATAATACAATAGATGTTTCAGGTTGCTCGTAAATTAAACGTTTTTAGCTCTTTCAACTGGAAAATGTTTGCTAATTGACGTTTTATATGTTATTTGGTTAAGCACAAACGCAGAACCAACGAAAACCGTAATCCCATATGAAGACGTCACTTGTACATCGGAAAATACATCATGACATTACAGGGTTAAAGAAAACAGGTTTTTTTTCTTATTTTCCTTTTTTTGTGTGGTATATCTTAACAAAACAAACGACATCTCAAGAAAGCTCTGCAATTGTAATTTGTAATATTTTTAATGGTGTTTCAAGAAAATTGTTTCTTCAGAGTTAAAACCTCATTATTAATAATGTAACCAACTAGTATGGTTATTTACACCAAATATATTGGAATATATTTATTATTTGTATTCTATGTGATAGAAGTGAGAACTGAAATCAGAACGTGGGGCTGTGGGTGCTGGTTTCAATCATAATTTGTACATTCCATGAACAGAGTTGGAAAGTATCTCACACCGCGTAAGCAAGGAATAAGTTGACGCAGAACTGCGTAAACATAATAAAATGCTTCTCTGAAAAAAATACGAAAATATTGATATACACCAGCTGCTTTTGTTATTACTGTAAGCGACTGTAGTCTAAAATACATGGATATTCGTGTTGCCGACATACACAGCATTTCATGAACGTAAACAAAACAAGTACACACACAGTTCGAAAGTGATATGTATATATCAGTCAACCAGTCGGTATTCCGATTTCGTTTTAGGACTTATCTTGATGTTTATATGACCCTTATTTTTTGTATATTATTTACTGCAAGTGCGTATTTGGTAAATGTAACGACTCTCGTATTTTGATACACGAAAAACCAGAGAAACGTAGGCAATATTGAAACCATTTGAATGTAATCCTGAAAAGATAAAAATATTGCATCAACACAGAAAACATGAACACTGAACAATTTACAAGTTTATGTAAATTATGCTACACTATTGAAAACCCCCTCCAAATCCCACCGTACAACTTTAGGACAGTTTGCTTTCAATAGGGGACATTCTAGAATAGGTCAACTAAACACGTTTCCAATTTTACACCGACCGCGCACCATCCTCCACTGGTCGAAAACCCAGTCTGACTCAAGAGCAAACATAGAGTAATCTCCCCTGTTAGCTCCAAACACACAAAAGTCGGAGTATGGTGCGAGCGCTTAGCAAGTCGACTTCATAATCTCGCATGTATTACCAGTATAAACTGTAGAGGAAACATCAACATGTTGCAGTCTCGATGTCTTTCAGATTTTTTTTCAGGTGTAAAGTTTTTGAGAAACCCACACCATTTGAAATGCCATCAGTGACATTACAAATGAGTTCCGTGGTTCGTTTTTATCAATCCCGAAATCAATATTTTGTTTCAGAGTTACCGATATGGGTTCTCTTAATGCGACCTTTTTAACTTTGATGTATTTCCTACTGAGAGAGACGCGAATGTGTCAAAAAGACGGATTGTGGAAGTCAGAAAGCGGGCTCATCACCTGTCATTTTGCTAACAAATGTCATTATGTTGCAACGAAAAGTACAACGGCGAAAAGAAACGGAATGCAGTGAATAAATGCAGCGATAACTTTTCTTGGTCTGGAATTCACACAACCTCGAAATATGTGCATACATTTTAACACTTACCGCGTAGGTATTTTGTGTAGGCATCGCAATACACTCACTCAAATAGCTGTTAGAAAGTGCGCAAACGAACTCCCCACAGTGTCATCGAAACTAGGAATAACTAGGAAACGAATATTCATCCGAGAAGATTTAACGGGAACTGAATCTTCTTGAATTTCTACTTCCATCACTAAAATAAGGCGAATACCAGTTGAAGAATTAGTCTTAACATGTCTATAGAATTTAAACGCATTTCATACTATAATGTATAGAATGCCAAATGCCAAATATTCCTGGTCAGATAAGGACTCGTTAACATTTATCAAGGACTAAGGTTGTTGTCTTTCAACAACAACAACAATGACAATGATGATAGACCGTGTCCAATGGTTTGAAGACATCCACATGGGGTGGTATACTTTAAATAAGGCAAAATTATTTGACTGTCAGCCCCAAATGGGTTTAATTTCAATAACAATTTCATTTTCTGAAATGTTTGTCATTGATTTGACACTTATGACACTGCACGAAGTTTAGTCAGGATATTAAATGCAGTACAGTGCCATAATTATATTGTATTTGATTATGCCATCGTGTTAATATAAGACCCCCTCCCCTATAGAGAGTTGTGCTATAGTGGACCACTTCACCTCTATCCCTGCACCCTCCAGCGTTGTCAGATCCGGTGTAAACACTTGAACCCTATACGACATTCAAGAGGCGCACACCGATCGCCAAGTCATAGGTAGAGCGACCCTGCTGTTGAGCACGATCCCGAACTCCTTACATCGATGTCATCGCGTGGTCAATGGCGCAGGTGTGACGATTTTCTTGTGGCGTTTTCAATGAGACCTCCTCGTAAACCCGAAAGGTTAACTATTATTTGTCTTTGTAAGAAATGTTATTTTAATCTTCAAAAGTACCTACAAATCGATATTCTGGTTTTGATCTGGTGGTCACAACGTAGGACTGATATTGATCTGGTGGTCACAACGTAGGACTGATACTGATCTGGTGGTCACCATGTAGGACTGATCTTAGTCTGGTGGTCACAACTTAGGTCTGATATTGATCTGGTGGTCACCATGTAGGACTGATACTGATCTGGTGGTCACCATGTAGGACTGATATTGATCTGGTGGTCACAACGCAGGACTGATATTGATCTGGTGGCCACCATGTAGGACTGATATTGATCTGGTGGTCACCATGTAGGACTGATATTGATCTGGTGGCCACAGCGTAGGACTGATACTGATCTGGTAGTCACAACGCAGGGTTACTTTTGATCTGGTGGTCACAACGTAGGACTGATACTGATCTGGTGGTCACAACGTAGGACTGATACTGATCTGGTGGTCACAACGTAGGACTGATACTGATCTGGTGGTCACAACGTAGGACTGATACTGATCTGGTGGTCACAACGTAGGACTGATACTGATCTGGTGATCTGGACTGGTCATAACGTTTGACTGATATTGATCTGGTGGTCACAACGTAGGACTGATACTGATCTGGTGGTCACCATGTAGGACTGATATTGATCTGGTGGTCACAACGCAGGACTGATATTGATCTGGTGGTCACAACGTAGGACTGGTTTTGATCTGGCTGTCACAACGTAGGACTGATACTTGATCTGGTGGTCACAACGTAGGACTGATACTGATCTGGTGGTCAGTGGTCACTGATACTGATCTGGTGGTCACAACGTAGGACTGATACTGATCTGGTGGTCACAACGCAGGACTGATACTGATCTGGTGGTCATAACGTAGGACTGATATTGATCTGGTGGTCACAACGTAGAACTGATACTGATCTGGTGGTCACAACGTAGGACTGATACTGATCTGGTGGTCACAACGTAGGACTGATATTGATCTGGTGCTCACAACGCAGGACTGATACTGATCTGGTGGTCACAACGTAGGACTGATACTGATCTGGTGGTCATAACGTAGGACTGATATTGATCTGGTGGTCACAACGCAGGACTGATACTGATCTGGTGGTCATAACGTAGGACTGATATTGATCTGGTGGTCACAACGCAGGACTGATACTGATCTGGTGGTCACAACGTAGGACTGATATTGATCTGGTGGTCACAACGCAGGACTGATACTGATCTGGTGGTCACAACGTAGGACTGGTTTTGATCTGGTGGTCACAACGTAGGACTCAATTTGATCTGGTGGTCACCATGTAGGACTCAATTTGATCTGGTGTTCACAACGTAGGACTGATCTGGTGGTCACAACGTAGGACTGATCTGGTGGTCACAACGTAGGACTGATACTGATCTGGTGGTCACAAAGTAGGACTGATACTGATAATTTATAGACGTATGAGATATTGCTTGAATCCTCCTGACTGCGGTGTAAAACAACATTCATTAATAAACCTGAATGAACTGACGAAAAAGTTAGTGTGTACGTTTATTGAAATTTATTTGAATCATACTGTGACGCCTCGGCTTAATGGAAAAGCCCAAACGTATATGTTCAGGGGAATAGGGCAGTCCAGTATTTGAAGCGTTCGGCCGTAACACAAACAGTCTGGGTTCGATCCCCCACATGATATACAAAGTGTGATCTTGGCACAGATAAGAGTCTCGACTATGCACGTAATGCTATGGACCCCGATTAACTGGTGAGATATACCACCATAAACAGTTATGAATACCTAAACATAGCATTGAACTGGCGGTGTTGTCCTGGACTCGAACACCGATAGAAACGAGCGGTGCTCATACTATCAGCCTCTTGGCCAGTTTGGATTGCAGTGGGATGTTGCTGAACGTATTGCAACCTGTGTCTGCATCTTTCACTTAGCATCCCTCGCACAACTCGCCATCGTTCGTCCAACTCGTTATCAACAAGAACTATTTATTATTGTTAATAGGACACTTGAACATTGCGTCAATCTGTTCCTGTTGGCTTGTGAGGGCCGACTGCGCGTTGATTTTAGGGCAGTAAACACGTTTGCGTGATTGTATAACGACGATAAGGTTCGCCAGGTGATTTATTTGGTCAACTTTATTATCGCCTTATTGGAATATTGATAGCAAGGTCTAGAGTGGACCATAGGGATTGGTGTGATTACTGAACGAGCAGTTGCCGGCTTAATACCGCGCATTGGCCTTTATTATTGCATTTTAGGTTGAGGAGTTTACTGAAATTATAGAACAGTTCGAGTTGCACTAAACAACAGTGGTGATAGGTAGATCAACGTAGTGAGAACCTGAGCAGGTGAATGCCTGAACCTGAACGAGAGCTTGAGCGAGTGCCTTTGCAAGCGTTTGAGCGGTTGCACAGAGCATTTGGGCGAGTATAATAGTGAGTGCTTGAGAGAAACCTAGGTAAATCTTTGGGAGAGCAGGTGGGTGATCGTTTGAGGGAGTGATTGAGGAATCATCTTGGTGAATGTTTGAAGGAGTGATTGAGGGAATATCTGAGGTAGCATCTCTGGGAGGGTTTGAGGGAATGTCTGAGGAAGCATCTCGGGGAGAGTTTTGGGGAATGTCTGAGGAAGTACCTTGGTGATTGTTGTTTAAGGGAATATCTGAAAAAGCACCTTGGTGAGTTTCTGATGGGTTGATTGAAGAATCACCTTTTTTGAGTCTTTGAAGGATTGATATTGAGGAAGCACCTTGGTGTATGTTTGATGGAGTTCCTGAGGAAGTACCTTGGTGATTGTTGTTTAAGGGAATATCTGAAAAAGCACCTTGGTGAGTTTCTGATGGGTTGATTGAAGAATCACCCTGATGTGTGTTTGATGAAGTTCCTGAGGAATCATCTTGGTGAGTGTTTGATGGGGTGATTGAGGAAGCGCCTTGTGTGTTTGATGGAGTTCATGAGGAATCATCTTGGTGATTTTATGATGGGGTGATTGAAGAAGCACTGCAGTGGGTGTTTGATGGGATGATTGAGGAAGCACTGCGGTGGGTGTTTGATGGGATGATTGAGGAAGCACTGTGGTGGGTGTTTGATGGGGTGATTGAAGAAGCACTGAGGTGGGTGTTTGATGGGGTGATTGAAGAAGCACTGCGGTGGGTGTTTGAAGAAATGTCTGAGGAAGCACCTTGATGAGTGTTTGAGTTAGAGTCTGAGGAAGAGCAAGAACCTTGGTAAATGGTTGAGGGAACGCATAAGGAAGCAGCTTGATGAGTGTTTAAAGTGGCGCCTGAGGAAGCACTCGGGTGGGTGTTTCAGCGACTGCCGGAAGGAACACCTCGATGAATGTTTAAGGAGTGCCTGAGAGAGCACCTGGGTGAGTGTTTAAGGGAGCGCCTGAGACAGCATCTGGGTGAGCGCTTAAGGGAGCGCCTGAGACAGCACCTGGGTGAGTGTTTAAGGGAGCGCCTGAGACAGCACCTGGGTGAGTGTTTAAGGGAGCGCCTGAGACAGCACCTGGGTGAGAGTTTAAGGGAGCGCCTGAGACAGCACCTGGGTGAGAGTTTAAGGGAGTGCCTGAGACAGCACCTGGGTGAGTGTTTAAGGGAGCGCCTGAGACAGCACCTGGGTGAGTGTTTAAGGGAGCGCCTGAGACAGCACCTGGGTGAGAGTTTAAGGGAGCGCCTGAGACAGCACCTGGGTGAGTGTTTAAGGGAGCGCCTGAGACAGCACCTGGGTGAGTGTTTAAGGGAGCGCCTGAGAGTTTACAGCACCTGGGTGAGTGTTTAAGGGAGTGCCTGAGACAGCACCTGGGTGAGTGTTTAAGGGAGTGCCTGAGACAGCACCTGGGTGAGTGTTTAAGGGAGTGCCTGAGACAGCACCTGGGTGAGTGTTTAAGGGAGCGCCTGAGAGAGCACCTGGGTGAGTGTTTAAGGGAGCAGCACCTGGGTGAGAGTTTAAGGGAGTGCCTGAGACAGCACCTGGGTGAGAGTTTAAGGGAGCGCCTGAGACAGCACCTGGGTGAGTGTTTAAGGGAGCGCCTGAGAGAGCACCTGGGTGAGTGTTTAAGGGAGCGCCTGAGACAGCACCTGGGTGAGTGTTTAAGGGAGTGCCTGAGACAGCACCTGGAATGTGGAGTGCCTGAGACAGCACCTGGGTGAGTGAGGAGCCTGAGACAGCACCTGGGTGAGTGTTTAAGGGAGCGCCTGAGACAGCACCTGGGTGAGTGTTTAAGGGAGCGCCTGAGACAGCACCTGGAGTGAAGGAGTTTAAGGGAGTGCCTGAGACAGCACCTGGGTGAGTGTTTAAGGAGGCCTGAGACAGCACTGGTGAGTGTTTAAGGGAAGCACCTGGGTGAGTGTTTAAGGGAGCGCCTGAGAGTTTAAGGGAGCGCCTGAGACAGCACCTGGGTGAGAGAGCCCTGGGTGAGAGTGTTTAAGGGAGCGCCTGAGACAGCACCTGGGTGAGAGTTTAGAGGAGTGCCTGAGACAGCACCTGGGTGAGTGTTTAAGGCCTGAGACAGCACCTGAGACAGCACCTGGGTGAGTGTTTAAGGGAGCGCCTGAGACAGCACCTGAGAAGGGAGCAGACAGCACCTGGGTGAGTGTTTAAGGAGAGGAGCCTGAGAGTTTAAGGGAGTGCCTGAGAGAGCACCTGGGTGAGTGTTTAAGGGAGCGCCTGAGACAGCACCTGGGTGAGTGTTTAAGGGGAGCGAGACAGCACCTGGGTGAGTGTTTAAGGGAGGCGCCTGAGACAGCACCTGGGTTTAAGGGAGCGCCTGAGACAGCACCTGGGTGAGTGTTTGAAGGGAGCGCCTGAGAGACAGCACCTGGGTGAGAGTTTAAGGGAGCCTGAGACAGCACCTGGGTGAGTGTTTAAGGGAGCGCCTGAGACAGCACCTGGGTGAGAGTGTTTAAGGGAGTGCCTGAGACAGCACCTGGGTGAGTGTTTAAGGAGTGCCTGAGAGAGCAGCACCTGGGTGAGTGTTTAAGGGAGACAGCACCTCGGTGAGGCCTGAGACAGCACCTGGGTGAGTGTTTAAGGGAGCGCCTGAGACAGCACCTGGGTGAGAGTGTTTAAAGGGAGTGCCTGAGACAGCACCTGGGTGAGTGTTTAAGGGAGCGCCTGAGACAGCACCTGGGTGAGAGTGTTTAAGGGAGCGCCTGAGACAGCACCTGGGAGAGTGTTTAGGGAGCGCCTGAGACAGCACCTGGGTGAGTTTAGAGGAGTGCCTAGAGAGCACCTGGGTGAGGAGCGCCCTGAGACAGCACCTGGGTGAGTGTTTAAGGGAGCGCCTGAGACAGCACCTGGGTGAGTGTTTAAGGGAGCGCCTGAGACAGCACCTGGGTGAGTGTTTAAGGGAGTGCCTGAGACAGCACCTGGGTGAGTGTTTAAGGGAGGAGTG
Source organism: Haliotis rubra (assembly GCF_003918875.1). Classification (NCBI taxonomy): domain Eukaryota; kingdom Metazoa; phylum Mollusca; class Gastropoda; order Lepetellida; family Haliotidae; genus Haliotis; species Haliotis rubra. The sequence goes on from NW_025767105.1 coordinate 801,238, forward strand.
CCTGAGACAGCACCCTGGGTGAGTGTTTAAGGAGTGCCTGAGACAGCACCTGGGTGAGAAGGTTTGAGACAGCACCTGGGTGAGAGTTTAAAGAGTGCCTGAGACAGCACCTGGGTGAGAGTTTAAGGGAGCGCCTGAGACAGCACCTGGGTGAGTGTTTAAGGGAGTGCCTGAGACAGCACCTGGGTGAGAGTTTATGGGAGCGCCTGAGACAGCACCTGGGTGAGTGTTTAAGGGAGTGCCTGAGAGAGCACCTTGATCAGTGTTTAAGGGAGCGCCTGAGACAGCTTTTGTTTGAAAGCTTTGCAGCTGGTTACTCAAGATGATATTTTGAGTGTAAGTGATGTCGATGCGTATTTATAAAGAACGCGCACATACAGCACCACTGTTGTACTGAAATACACAAATCATGTATGGATAATTCATTTGCTTTGTACAATTTATATTATGCGATATGAAATATGATATATAAATATTAACAGAATCTTGTACTCAAGTACTGAGTCATCCCAGCAGCAAGAAAAGAGTAGGGAGCTCACTCAGTTTATCTCAAATATTTGTTTCCCACCTACTAAATCAGCCTTATCAAACACTGACAACCGAAGATCAATTCCTCACAAGTAATCCCTCAGGTGATCACTGACCAGCGTCCATCATGACCTCTGACCAACACCGATCACACCTACCGACTCTTTGATGCCAGCGAGAAGAATTGCCACCGCCATCGGTCTAGACACGTGTTAAAGATTAAACAACGTAATACAAAAACGCAACACAGACCCAAGATAGTGGAGTGTTTATGGTTGTTAGAAAATCTTTTGCTGAGCCGATAACTTAGTAAATTCACCCGCTCTCATCTCCTGGTCTGAAAAACACGGCAACAACAGACGCCTTGGTTCCAGAGATCCGACTCTTGCAAGTGATGCTCCTGGACAGTATCACCCGGATACCTGCAGTGACGACCAGCTAGGTGGCGGAGGCTTTCATCTCGTGATATGTTTGTTAGTGGTGACCAGGATGCTCGATAATCGCGGTGTGTGTTACACTGAACTGCTATGGTTGGACCAGACATGATACTACTTTGATACAACGTATTGAAGCGAGATATTGGTGTAATTTATATGACTATATATTGGTAGTTGGGACGCTTAATCTACGTGAGATTGTTTAGTTATTAATCTTAAGTTATTAATTGTGGAAATATGTACATGTAAATTGTTCATTTGTTTTCTTTTAAGATAATGAAGTAGGTAATGTTTGTGACATTACATTGATGTTAATCTATATCCATTCCATTCTGGATTCTGTGAATGATCGTGACATTACCGTTATTCTGGACTCTTCCTCTCAGATAAATGATGAAATGCAGGAGATTAAATATTTTTCAAGTAATGAATGTTTCCTCTTCTTCATCTTAGGTTGCCTGCTTATATTAAAGGCAAACTTTAAATATTTAAGTATTGTTAGTATCACCCATCTTGAGAGTTCTTTGACTACGTGCGGTGTACAATCGAACTCATTCATTCACTCATTCGAGCTGATTGTTTAGATAAAAAGTTTCTTCATTTTAGGTTTAGTTTTCGAGCGTCGGGTCGCCCTGCTTATATTAAAGGCAAACTTTAAATATTTAAGTATGGTTAGTATCACCCATCTTGAGAGTTCTTTGACTACGTGCGGTGTACAATCGAACTCATTCATTCACTCATTCGAGCTGATTGTTTAGATAAAAAGTATTTTCTCCTGATTCCCTAGATTAAATTGTAGGTTTCTGGTCTGTGCATATGTGCATGAGAATCTGTTTGGAAAGCTAGTAACTGAGAATGTATAATGCTATAGTGAAAATTTTCTATCAAACAACTTCAGAAACAATACAATTAGTTGAAAGGGAAGGGGAGAGGCGATTCCAAAAAGTAATTGGTTTGTTATGGTCTTACACATTTTGTTGTGTGACAATCCTTACTGGAATAACTGGGCAGAATAAGTCCCCATTACCCTTCCCATTACATGATGACCAATGAAGATCAAATTATTACAGTATCTGACTGTGGTGCTGAATTGTGCAGTCATCGTGACACGTCGGCGAGGATCGATGCTCATGCTGTCGACCACTGCATTTGTTTTCAAGATTAAATATTTACATGCCGAGGGACATACCTGGGACAGCTGTACTGCGCGTTAGACTGATTCTGACCCAAGCGTTATACCAACTCATTCGCTGACTCAAGATGTCTTGTGTAAGAAACCTGTGTGTCTTGGATATTCTGACGAAGAAAACCAGCTTAATTATCCTCAGCTGTAGACGTGAAGATATGTTTATTTACACACCCGTACATCTGTACGGTGTTGCCACACATCTGTGTGATACCGTCACGTCCCGTTGATGACGAAGGTTCCAATCTGGTGACCAAAGGCTTCTCTCTGGCGCGGCCAACTGTGACCAATGACAAGCAGTCCACAAACACGCTAATCTCTCACTCCTAACGTTACTGAGTCATCGATACAGTATTTTTATGGCTTTCCACGTTTGTGTTTTCTACGTACTTGTTATTTTTCTCATAAAAGAAAAACAAACACGAACAAATTGCAGTCATTTTGGAAATTAACTTTTATGTGATAATAATAATAATTTGTAGTTTACGATTGTTCAAGCTTTCTGAACTTTGATCCACACCCGTTAAACATAAGCAACATACTTGCTCGGAGCGAGTCGCCATACCCGTGAGATCCCGATGGCTGTTGACTGGCAAACACATTTCAAAAGACTCAGTGTTAATAACACAATGTCAACAGATTGACAAGATGTTTGGAGAGTTTTATTGCCGAGCGACTCTGAACAGCCCTTCTATAACTAGCAGGCGGGTACCATTACCAACTGAAGCAAGTAATACCTAATTTGAACCACTCTCGCCGTTTGACACATAAGACCTTTACCGGGCAATCTTGAAACAGCGCTTTACTGAACAGCCTTTCCCACTCGTTCCCAAATCTCTGATCTCGCCGCTAAAATAACGATAGGAGCCAGAGTAAATACACAAGATGGCGCTAATAAAAGCTTCACACTGGCCACATTTATCTTGTACCCGAGCCCGAGGCTTTAATATGATCTGAAAAACGCGATTTATGAATTTACAAATTGATAAGACTTCGCGAAGGGGTGTAACTTATTCGTCACTTTTATCCTGATATCTTTTCTCCCCGGATGTAATTGCCAGGGTAGTCAAATAAGAGAATCGCCGCTTGGGGCGCAAACAAAAAGACGGTTCTGTTTCATAAATAGCTTGCTATAATCTATAATGGGGTTGTAAATTAGTCCGGTTGGAGGATATTGCTGGGGTAATAATTGCTCCTAAGACGGCTTTGATGAAATCCATCGGTAATCCATTTCAGAGGAACCGACATGATTTTGGGTGTAGATATACACGTGTTATATCAACACGGCAACTGATATATCTGTCCTCGACGGCAGATGGCGCTTGTTATTAAAAACAACTGGCAACCTTGTAACAATGTTAGTTTCAAAATATTTCACCACTCCGCTGTATATGTGAATTTACGAGTCGGGGAAGGTGGGTGGATCGCATGGGCGATAACCCCAGCCGATAGAGGAAATGATAGCCTCTGCTATGTAAACAATGGCTGCCTTTGCTTGTAAATTCCACTGGGACGGTGTCAAAGAGATTTAGCCCGTTTCCAAGAGCTCGTTGAAAACTGTTTGGATAACAAGATCACACAAGAGCATTGGAAACGATGTGTGAATCATAAAAGGTTAGCGCTCCGCAGATGAGAACATGTGTTGGAAATTTGAACACATCCGCGATGAGAGTAAGTTCCGTCGCGATATCACTACGCCGGGCGATGCACATTGAGTCAGCTGCACCTTTAACAACACGCTAATTGTGTATACAAACTTCACTACCAAATGTGCGAATCCTGCACAGGCTGTGGTCGGTGGTGATCGGTGCCAAACTCACAATCCTCTATCGCTACATAGAACTTTGAGAAAGCGCCAATGTGTTATCTGTTCAGAAGAGACAGGTTACATGTGTTCTGGGAAAGGGTCTCAAGCGATGGTCTTTTCTCGGTGTGCGAAACGAAGGGGGTAGTAAGAGACCTCTTTGTAGGTGGGGGAGGTGGTACACGGGAGCTATTGGCGGCATATTGTACATATACCCTCCGTCTGGCAAGCCAAATCTCAGGCCCCAGAATATCTTATGACGACTAGCCGCGTCCGTTGCGAATCCTGCCGGGTTTGATGTGGAATAATAGCTAGCACACGGCGCTTTGATCAAAGTTACATTTTTTACATTTGTTGATTTTAGGGGTTCGAATATCAAAGAGGCTAAAGTACACATATCGTCACAGACTGCATTGTTTAGGCCTGTGTTTGAATTATGATGAATGAACGGCCTAACGTTCAACATATGCTAAATCGCTTTTTGGGGGTAAAGCTAAGTCCTCATCTCTCCCTGCCTCTATGGCCGCATCCTGTGGCGAAAGTGTGAATAAATTCACATTTAAACTGTTTTTATTGAGAGTGGAGTTTGGTCTGCGAACACATGGCTCTCGGACAAGCTTTTCTGGCCTTTGGAAACGCACGTGGAAACGGTGTAGCCATTGGAAGGAACATCAAGCGGTTTTGTAGCAATTGCCTAGCGTTTCTGTTTAGCGGGAGAACACTATCGTGTTAGATATGCGTTTTATAAAAACCTTTGATTGTCCCTTGAATGGTATTGTTTATTTAGTTCTGGTATTTACCTCTGCTTCAGAAGAACGATAGTATCTGATATCTATGTCCCTACTCGCGATATGCGCGTCATCGCTTGATACAGGCGTTTGAAGAGGGGTCTGCGACGTAAACATCTCACGCTCAACAGATATTAATCTATCGTTTGTTGATGGCGTGGACCTCATATTTTGGGTGAAGTTGTATCAAGTGTAACAAATGAGAATTTCTCGCGACAGAAAGCACGACCGCTTGATCATAGTCCCGCCATAGATGTGGAACAATCCAAGGCATAATTCTCGAGAACAGATTCTGATGACCGCTTGATATAATCTCTTATCCTTTATTAATGTTCTGGGAGATTCATTTCAGATGGTTTCAGTCGATACGCGAGACCATTTATATCATTTGACCAATTAGTAGAATAGAATAATTCATTCGGCAAAACAATGTTGTATTCGAGTATCTGTTGCTTGTCTTGTGAATTTCTTGGAGATGGGGGAAGGGGGTGCGTCTGTTGTAATTCCTATAAAGATCAGATGTAATATAAAACCGGGTGCAAATGCTGGTTTAAGGTTTGGCTTTGCACTGGTTGTATTGGTGTCTTTTCTCACGTATCGGACTGATTTCCAGAACAGCATCAGAAACGTATCGAACAAAAATACCATATTGTTTACGATAATGTATCATCATAGCAACAACACTTGATTTCCAATATTAACATTATTTCTTAAAAACAAACAATTCTTTAAAAAAACAAGGTTGCGTTCAACACAGCAAAAAAGTATTCGAATGATAAGATGTGTTTAAAAGATACATACCATCGAATTGTGTGTTGATTGAGGAACGGTTTCAGATTTTCTACAACACAGGTCGACCTGGCGTCATATCAACGACGGGGGTAATTTCCCACAGGGTTCCGTGCGAGTGGTGAATATATATACATGCCATGTCAGCAGTTTTAAGATTCTGTGACGAATCATATTACAATATGTTGTGTAGAAGCTTAGAATAAGGACAGCAGCTTCTCTCACACGGACTTCGATATCATACCGTGCTAAGATGCTGGCATAACCCAGATTTGCCATATATAATGCCCTGCCCAAGTTGTACTGGTGTAAGTTTGCACCCGAGATTTTCATCAGAAATATATGTATCAAAATGAGATAAAACATTTGTTATGATAATTTCAGGTTATCTTATACCATACTTGCTTTCTATATGTTTATCTGTTTTTCTTAAAAATACAAACTCTGTCTGAGTAAATAGAGCATGAATATCACAAACATTGTGTAAGTGTAGAAATTTTTAAGTCGATTAATAGTTGCAAAATAAGAGACTTTCTTGTTTAACGAAATCAACTCACCCATTTCATCATCTATTTGATTCAATGCGTGAAATTCAATTTGATTCAGTGGGATTGAATTGAGAAACACGTGCAAAGTGCCAAGCATCTATGGCGGGTTTTGGCGGGCCCTGCTCTCCTGTGTGTACTGACTGGGTAAGATCAACTTGTGAGTGCCAGCGTACATCGCCCGAC